>NW_017732162.1:331568-436944 GCF_001890085.2 Hipposideros armiger
AAAAAAATACACCTCACTCTGTTCCTTATGAGTTAAGGAAAACAAAGAGAAAGCCTGAAAGGGGAAGCCAGGGAGGGGAAGTTTCCTATAACTTCTCCAACAAGGGGAGAAGAAAGATTTGTTTGGGTTCTCTTTTGTGCTAGATGCTTTTAACTCACAGGTACCCTCACCACCACCTAGCATTGTCAGTACCCCAGTTACCATTTTACAGATGAGGCAACTAAGGCTCAGCATTGTAGGAATGGCGCCAAAAGAATGAGTCTAGGTGCAAACCCAGTGGTTCTAGCTCCAGTGCCTGGGTTCTTCCCACTGTACCAGATTGCCCCTCTTAGAAAGGGCCCTGGGGGGCATGCAGCGACCTCCTGGAGGGGCTGCAAAAAAATGCTACTCAATAAGCCACCAGGACTTGGGTAAAAATCCCAGGCGAGTGACTTCTTGACTCCTTGCTTCCCCATGGCTGTTGCCTCAGTTCCAGCCTCTCTGGATGAGACAAAAGGAGCCACAGTGACTGAGCATAGTTGGGGGGAGCACCTGTAATTCTTAATTCATATCCACAAAGCCTTGCTATGGCCAGGCACTAAAAATAGACGAAGCAGAAAATCTATCAACACATTCAGTTTTCTTTTCTATTTTAGAAAAGCTTAAACTATTTCTCTGAAGATTTAATTTATAGGTATAAACTGACTGGATAGTGATTGTTTTGTTTGATTCCATCTAGCTTCTAGGACCATTACTGTGGACCTCATACTGCTGTAAGGAAGACAGGAATATGAGATTCTACATGCAACATGAATATTTAAAGTTATCCTCCTGCTCCTAAAAATCAGGAGTTGAGTGGCGAGGCGATGGTGTGCATTCATTGATTTGAGACAGCTGTGGAGGGCTTACCAGGTGCAGAGCTCTGGGCTAGGTGCTACAAGGGCGAATAAAAATGTTAGGAAAGAAGGTGGCTAAAAAAGGAGATTACAATACCCAGAGGGTGACAGATATAGTGCTATAATCACTAATGAACATAATGGAGAAAGAAAGTGATGTGATGATTGTGGGCTAAGATTCTAAGGTGAATTACTGAAAATTATGCTATATGTCTATTTAAAAGCCTAGCTCAGTAGGATTTAAAATACATACAAGTATATTTGTATATATCCCATCTTCCTGACCAAAGACACATTTTTGTGAAACTTACAACATGTACTAAGTAGTTACAAAACAGATGTCAAATAAATACTTGCTTGATTGAATCAAGCATGTCAGATGGGGACTGGGATTCAAATTTTAGACCTTTAAGAGCTAAGGATGTATTTTAATTTGATATTTGCTGCCCTTTATCAACAGTGCCCTGAGATTATTCATAGACATCCATTTCACAAACACATCCACGTGACAATAGCATTGACAAAGAGCCCAAGTTTCAAAAAAATGACCAGGCCTGACATGGGTTGGAAAGGATATTAACCAAAACCAAACCCCAAACCTATTAAACATGGTGACTTCCAAGTCTGCAAAAATTAGAATAAGTAGTCTTTTGTCTCTACTGCTATGATTAACTGGTAACTTTAAATTTAAAGGAAAATCCAATAGACTGGGGAAAGTGGCAGGTTTCTACAGAAAAATGTCAGCTGCTCTGAAACAACATGGCAGCCGACATCTTCCCATGAGGAACTTCCTCTTTTCATGTTGGGCTGGAAGGCTCTGAGGGTCCAAGGCTCAGTCAGCGAGTGACTGAGCCAGCACAGGCTCACTCAGGTTTTGAGTAAACCAAGAGGCACGTGAGCACATCATTTCAATGGGCCAATGCTTTAAAGCTGAAAGCATCGTGTCTAAATAACAAACCTTACCACCTACCAGCAGTGTGAGCTGGGACAAGTAATTTTAACCTCTGTGTGCCTCGGTTTCATCATCTGACAATAGAATAACACTGTCATCTACTTCATAGGAGATTGTGAGGATGAAATGAGATACTGCAAATAGAAGGCTTAAGTGTCTTACTATTCTTCTTTCCTCAGAAGTTACAGTGTCTCTCTACTCATTAGACAAACTTAATATTTAAGCTTCTTTAAATGACAAAAAATACTTATCAAAAAGTACATAAAGCATGGTTGTATTGATTATTATAAAGAACACATCTCTGT
The DNA here is from genome assembly GCF_001890085.2 of Hipposideros armiger. Lineage (NCBI taxonomy): Eukaryota > Metazoa > Chordata > Mammalia > Chiroptera > Hipposideridae > Hipposideros > Hipposideros armiger. The sequence continues at coordinate 333,701 of NW_017732162.1, forward strand.
ACCACCACTTGGAAATAAGAAACAGAACCCTGCCAATGCCACAGAGACCCTCACGTGGCTCTCCCCATCCCAATTCCCCCCATTCTCCCTAAAAGTAAGCACTGTTCTGTCTTCTGGAATACTTTAATATTATCTCAGGGTGGCCTAAAAAGACTTAATGGATGGTAAATGCTTGATAAATGTTGGCTACTCTTTTTAAAGAAAATAAACAGTACTCTCAAGCAGTTTTCCACTTCCTTTTATCACATTACTCTCATTTCATAATTGCACTTGTATGTAACCCCTCTCATTCTTAGCCTGCCTCAGGGCATAACCAGCTAGCACTTGTCATTCTGAATATGGCTGTCAGACTTCACAGCATGCTGGCTTTGGAAAACTGTATCGGTTTCATGCACATCCCTCCAATTTCAGTCTAGTTACCTGCTATCATTAGCTTCCTTGAGTATCAGTGAGAAACTGGAGCCTTAATGATTGCCTCTTGTTGATTGGATTTGTAGAGAACTTTGACAGAAAAACCAGGTAGCTTCAGTAGCATTTTAAAAGAAAAAAGTAGAGAGAGCGTGTGTAAGAGGAGAGTCTGTCTGCAGCACACCAACCACACCGGGCCCATCTGATCCCATATCATGACAGCTCCATGTTACACCAGCATTTCTTTTTCTATTTATCTGAAGCGGAAGAAGATTTAAAACTTGGCAGAGAAATCACTACAGATCTGCTGTTTTGTCCCTGCACTTGGTGAACCTTTCAGAATAAATGGGTTCCTATCCTTCAGGCCCAACTCTGAATTCAGCGGTAGCTGTGGAGGGCAATTCCGTGTGAGCTCAGACCCAACTTCACTGATGTTGCCCTTTCTCAAGCATACAGCACTCAATAGCATCGTCCCACTCTCTGCCCCAAGCCCTTTCACACTCAGCCCAAGTACAAGTGCAGCATGGATTTAAAGCAATGGGGATGGGAGCTCCCAGTGCTCACACTGGCAACCTTAATAACACACCTTTTTATTGGCTTTTCTTTCTGCCTGACTTACTCGGCCTCATTCCTGCTTCCTGAGATCACTTCCCAGATAAACTCCCTGTACCCAAACCCTTGTCTCAGGCTCTGCTTTCAGGCTAACTCAAACTAAGGCATGGGCGGAAGGGAGAAGAAGGTGCAGCTTAAAAAGACATTCCTTGGCGGGGGTGGGGGAGTGAAGCAGAAGATACCTGGGAGTATGTGGGGAGGGTGGGGGAGAGGGGGTTTCTTAGTTCCACATTTAACCAGTTATATGGCCGTAGGGAGGTCACTTTATGTTGGGTCAAGTACTAAGGCAAGTAAGAGATACATAGGTTTTCAACCAAACAGTTCTCTGGCAGTGTAAAAAGAATTCTGGGTAAAACCTGTCCCATGCTATTATAGCATTTAACTATTAAGACTGAAAGAGGAACAGGCCTTCATTAAGGTCCTACACTGTCTTCTCATCTATAAAATCAGGGCATTGGCCCTAACTCAAGTGGCAGTTTAGCTTAGCTGAAAGTTCTGGTCCTGGAGTCAGATTCCAGCTTTATCACTTAGTCACGAGGTAATCTTATATAATTTTTAAAACCTCTCTAAGCCTCAGTTTTCTCATAAGTAAAATGGGCATAAGAACAGAACCTTCCTCACAAGAGTGGCGATGGCACTCCCTTAGGGATTGTACGCAATTTATTTAGCACTGTGTCTGGGATATATTAAGTAGTCAGTAAATGTTAATTATCATTACTGTAAGGATGATTTAGATTTATAACTTTTAGAGGATGAGTTGTTGGTTTAGGGCAGATTTCTTAACCTCAGCACTATTGAAATTTTGAGCCAGATCACTCTTTGTTGTGGGAGCTGTGTGCTGAGGATGTTTAGCAAGAGTCTTGGCCTCTACCCACTAAGAGCCAGAAGCACCAGAGCCCACCACCACCATCTCCTCAAATTGTGACAATCAATTGTGCTTCCAGACATTGTCAAATGTCCCTTGGGGACAAAAATGCCCCAGTTGAGAATACCTGAGCTAGAGAAATTAGGTTGTAACTCTAAACATATTAATTACTGCTTCTGAAATTTATCATTTGATAAAATGTCTTCTTGCTGTATATGTGTTTATTTGTTTCATAATACTTTTGGTATCTTGCTACTCTAATCTTTAATAGAATAACATTTCCCAGGATATTTAATTAGATGCCCCAGATCATGTCAGAAAGTAACACCTGAACCTGGAAAGAATAAGCAATTATTTCTGTGGATGTAGCAATAACAGGAGCTCTAGGGATGAACTCAGACCAGATGTGCTCCTGACTCTAGAGACTTTAATTCTGAGTATAGAACTATAGTCTTTTCTGTTCTCCAGCCAACCCATGAGGGCAGCTGGAACAGCTCTGAGCAGAGGGAAGAGGGAGAAAGCACGGCCCTAGGGACAACCCTGGTTCCAAAAGGCTGAGAACTGGAGGGCACGAAAGCCAACCTGAGTGGTACCAACCCACCGTGTTTCCCAGAAAATAAGACCGGGTCTTACATTAATTTTTGCTCCAACAATCTACATTTATTCATTTATTCATGTATAAAAATCTACATTTATTCCAACAGTCATGTCTGGCTGACGATCTTAACTGGGGCTTATGTTTAGGGCTTATATTACGAGCATCCTGAAAAAGCATGCTAGGGCTTCTTTTCCAGTTAGGTCTCATTTTCGGGGGAACATGGTATGCCTGGCACTCTGCTACATTCAGGGCCAGAAATCTGTGCTGTACATGGCTGTTAGTGAAATGTTCTTGCAGATATTTTTGTTTCCATTTTGGATTTTCTTAGTATTTTGTTTCTTCCAAGATTAACATCACTGTACTTTTTATCCAGTTGGAATCTGGTTTTTGATACTCAAAGCTCATCTTGTGCAACACTTTTATTATTTCTAATAACTAGTCTTAAGAGTCTTTTTTGTGGGTTTTTTTTTAAACCTAAACTCTCATATAATCTTCAAATAATGACAGTTTGTTTCTTCCTTTCCAATCCTCATAATAGTAATATAATTTTCTTGACTTACTACAGGGCCACTGGTACAATGGTGAAATAGAAGCCTGAATGGTGGGCATCCTTGTCTTGTTCCTAATTTTAAATGCTGTTTAACATTTCAGCATTAAAAATGATGCTTGCCTCTGTTTTATTTAGTTTTGTTTTTGCTGTTGTCAGTACGTTTTATTAATGTAAGGTAGCTCCCTTTCTATTTCTAGTGTTTTTGTTCTTATTAATTATAAATGTTAGATTTCATAATATAATTTTTCCGTGTCTACTAAAATATCATATGTATTTTCTAGTATAGTTTTTTAAAATATGAATTACGAACTAAGTTCAACAGAATAAGGTAGGCTGTATCCCTTCTTTTTCCTTTCTCTGGAAGAGACTGGTCAAGATTATAATGATCTGCTTCTTGAAAGTCTGGTAGAACTTGCTTTAAAACCTCTGATTTATTCTTTGTTGAAAGAACTTTATTTATTAAATTTATTTAATGGTTACAGACTTATTCATATTTCCATTTCTTAGATCAGATTTGATTAGCTATGTTTTCTAACAATTTTTATTTAAATTAAAAAAATGTAGTATCTACATAAAGTTATATATTGTTTTACAATAAGTTGTATGTCTTTATTACCTTTTTAAACTTTGTCCCCTTTTTCATTTCTAATATCATTTATGTGCCCTTTCACTTTTTCTCTTGATCTCTTCACCAGGTGCTTCTATTCATTGATCCTCTATATTGCATATATTCCTATTTTATCACTCTCCTGTCTCTGTAGCTTTCAAATCTTCCTTCTACTTTCTTCAGAGTTATTCTTTTGTTTGTTGCTTAGTTTGGATGTTATAATTTTTGTTCTTGAACACAAGAATTTCCCTATATCTCATGTTTTAATATGTAGTTTGAAAATTATTTTGGTCTAAATATTGTAAATTTCCATTGTAATTTATTATTTTCCCCATGAGCTGTTTAGGTGTATGTTTTTCAGTTTCACACAAAATAGGAATTTTAAAATTTATTTTTTCATTGCTGCCTTTGATCAGTATTTACTTTCACGGAAATCTTACTTTAGCTTTTACTTTCTGCAAACAGGTTCTGCTCAAGAGTCAGCAGAAGGCTTTTTGTTTTTGCCTTTATATTACAGTGGTTGCTTTAAATTTTGAGCTCTGCTCTGAAAGCTCAAAAAATGCATTATAATATGACTTATACCAAATCTAATTTTTTTGTAGCAGGAGAGACCTTCAGAGAATCAAGTCCAAAGACAGCTGGAAGTAGAAGTCTCAAGGCCTCACTCTCAAATAAAAAGTCACAGCAAATGATCACTTGGAACTTGAGGGGAAACTCTTATATGAAAGAGGGATGCCATGACAAAAAATACAAAACAAAAAATTAGTCTTAAGAGAAACAGATAATACAAAGAGCAAAAACAAAAAAATGCCATAAAAAGTCCTTTCATTACAGATGAACTGTACGCTATGGAAAAGGAACAGAGAATAAGAAAGAACTCTTGAAAATCAAAAACGAGTACCAAATTAAATAAAGCTATATGTATATGAATTAGAATAGGAAAGTGAAAAGAAAAAAATCTCAGAAATTAGAATCAAAAGACAGAAAATACAGAATAAAGAATCACTCAATGAAATCTAACATCTGACTGACAGAATGAGATAGCAGAGACAGTTCAAAGAAGTTTCAAAAGAAATAAGAAAACTTCTGAGAGCTAAAGGACAAGGACCTTTAAATTTAAAAGGTCAACCAGATGCCAGGCACAATGAATGACACGGGGCACAATTATAAGATTCAAGAACATCAAGGATAAAGAGAATATCCCCAGATATTCCAACACATAAAAGGTCAGATTCAAAGGAATAAAAATCAGAATGCATTCGACTTTTCAAAACCTCCCAAGACAACAATATGCTCAAATTTTTATGATAATTATTTTAAATCTGAAATTCTATATTCAATCAAACAGAGCATGAGATTCTTTAGAATTACTTAAGACTATGCTGCAGCAAAACCACAGAAAAAGAAAGAGTAAAGATGTGGGATCTAGAAGAAAAGAAAAAGGGTCTCATGTAGAGAATAGCTAAGGAAAAGTGTCCAGATAACAAAATGGGTGGTCTAGAGAGTACACAAACCATCCTTACACAGGAAGATGAAAGTAAGGCAGTCTCACACACACAAAAAGAGGAACATTCAATAAATATAAATATGCTAAAGCTAAAAAATAAATTATTTTAAAGAAGGTATTGCAGAAAGACAAGAAAAACTATTAAAAACAAACATCCTAGGAAGGAAAGAAAAACTGCAAAATGAGAACTGTAATAACAGTATCAACTCTGCAGAGAACATTATTACACAGACACAGTAATGTAAAAACTGCTTACTGATTTAACTATATCTATACATATATTGAGAGGATGGGGGAAAAGGGTAGATCATTGGAGAAACAATCTAACCTAAAAGAGTGGGAAGTAAAGAGTAAACATCTAAAATTAATAACTGAAGTAGTAGCATTATAAGACCTAATTTAGAAATCTAAAAGTTAAAACTGGTTTTCTTTGAGCAACAGGACTGGACTGATAAGTTACTGAACAAAGGATGGCTGTTTTATTATAAGAACATCTCCTCTATTTAGTATTTTAAAACATGTACATATTTTAAATTGATAGCATTTAAATAAACACATGTAAATGGCCAATAGGGTTATGCAAATTCAAGCACAGCAATAATAAAATAAATAAACTTCCAGATGTATGATGTTCCAACAGTAAGATATCAATTTATACTTAAATTGAAATAAAAAATAATTTAATATCCAATATTAGCAAGGCCATGGTGATAAGCATACTCTCATACAGTGATGCTGGGTTTAAACTCAAATAATCTTTCTGGAGGGCAACTTGGTAATTTGTGAAAAGAGCCATAAAAATGGCTATGTCCCTTGACACTGTACATTTTTTCTTATGGAAATAATAAATAAATGGACATTAATATTAATGCACTATAACTGGGGTCTACGTTCTTATGAAAATTATGGAGGATTCTTATGTATATGTTGCTATATCCACTCAAAAAACTGTTCTCCAGTTATTCAAAGGAGAATCACTGAAGTTTACTGTTTTACATTATACATAAAGTAGCATAATATTATATAAAGGTAGACTGTGATAAAGATGAATATAGTAAATCCCAGAGCAATCAAAAAATAAAATAAAGCAAAGGCATCTAGATATTAAGCCAATAAAATATTAAAAAAAGAAAACTCAATCCAAAAGAAGTCATGAATAGTGGGACAGAGAACAGATGGGACAAGTGGGAAGTAGCAAGAATGGTAGATTAAATCCAACCATATTGATAATTCCATTAAAATAACACCCTAATTAAACTACAGAAACCCATATATGCTATCTACTACAAACAAAACACACTTTAAATATAAATACACAGATTGGTTGAAAGTAAAGGATGGAAGAAAGATATACTATCCAGATATTAATAGTAGTACAAAGCTAGAATAGCTACATTAATATCAGACAAAATAACCTTCACGACGAATAGTGCCAGGTATAAAGAATGCTATGACACTCTGATCTGAGTCAATTTTTAAAGAAGACATATGTAACAATCTTAAACAACAGTTTCAAAATACATTAATCAAAAACTGACATAAGGAAAAGAGAAATAGATATATTCATAAATATACTTGGAAATTTAAAACCTCCTTTGTAGTATTTGCTAGAAAAGTAGATAAAACTTGAACAGCACCATCAACCAGCTTAACCTAATTGTCATGTATGGAATACTTTAACCAAAACTGTAAAATACACATTGTTTTCAAGGGCACTTGAAACATTCGCCAAGATATTCTTTATGCTGGGCTGCAAAATAAGTCTCAATAAATGTAAAACAGCTGAAATCATATAGAATATGTTTTATGATTATAATGAGATTAAATTAGAACTAAAAAACAAAAATATTTTTAAATAATTAAATATTACAAAATTAGTACTATAATAGTATACATAACTAATGGTCCAAGAAGAAATCATAAGGAAAATTAGAAAATATTTGGAACTGGATAATAATGAAAATATAGCCTATTAAGTTTGTGAAATGCAGCTGAAACAGTGCGTACAGAGAAAAATCACTTTAAATGCTTATGTTATAGAAAATAATCAATGATATAAGGTTCCAGTTTGAAAGGAACCAGAGAAGCAAAATTAAATGGAAAAAGTAACTAAAGAAAAGGAAATAACAAAAACTGGAAATCAACGAGAAAAAAATGAGCAAACAATAGACAGAAATCAATAAAACTAGAAGCAGGGTCTTTAAAAAGATCAGTAAAATTGATGACCCCCTAGCAAAGCTCATCAAGAAGAATAAAATAGAATTTTAAAATTATCAATATCAGGAATCAAAGGAGAACTAAGGGATGTCACTATTGATACTATAGACACTAAAAAAGTAAGGGAATACTATGAAAACATTAGGCTAATAAATTCAACAACTTACATGAAATGAATAGATTGCTTGAAAGACAAATTACCATAAACTGAAAAAAAAGAGAAAATGCAGAAAGTCCTATATCTATTAAAAATAAATGAATTTGAAACTGAAACCTTTACCAGAAAGGAAACTCCAGGTCCAAATGGCTTCACTACTGAATTTTACAAAACATTTAAAGAGGAAAGAAAATAAAGGAAAAGGAAACTTTTTATATCATTTTTTACATCATTTTATAATGTCAGCTTTATCCTGATAATAAAACCAAAGACATTATAAGAAAATTACAAACCAATATCTCTCATGAATATAAACATAAAAATCCTTAACAAATGCAGCAACACATAAGAAATAAGAAGTACAATACAGCATGACCAAATGATATTTATCCCAGGAAATGCAAGGCTGGTGTAACATTCAAAAGTCATTCAATCGCAATCCACCATATTAACAGAATAAAGGAGAAAAATCAAATAACCATCTCAAAAGGTGAAAAATGTATTTGACAATATGCATCATCCATTATGATAAAAAAAAAACCTCAGAAAAAAACAGGGACTACAAGGCAACTTCCTTAACTTAATAAAGGGCATCTATGAATAACTTCACAGCTAACAACATACTTAATGGGAAAACATTGTACATATCTCCTCTAAGATCAGAAACAAGACAAGGATGTACACTCTATTTCTATTTCATGTTCTAATTCATTATAAAATGCACTTAAAAATATCCTATGTAGTCAGCACAATGAAGCAAGACAAAAAATAAAAGGACTACAGATTGGAAAGAAGCTTTATTTGCAGGCAACATGATCATATATTTGAAATAAGGACAATGTCAGTATACAGAAATTATCTGCATTTTTATATACCAAAGATAAATAGTTGGGAGATGAAGTCTTTAAAAGAACTATTACAACACATTCAAACATTCAATACTTAGGGACAAATTTAACAAATTATGAAAAATTATCTATCAACTATACCCCACCCAGTACTGTTCAAAATGCAAACAAAAAATATTAAAAATGTTTGCCAGAATATTCACAGTGGTTTTCTCACTGTTTTTTATTTTCTTCTTAATACTTGTTATGTTTTGCAAACAGTAGGCAATGTTAGTATTTTACCATCGGAAAAAAAATTTAAAGAAAATAACCTCAAAGAATCTGGCCTTTGTCCCAGTAGGAAGACTGAATTCTTATAGTTTCCTGCGTGGTGGGAGTGTCTTTGTTATTCATGGTTGGCCTTGATAGTTTATGCTAATGAGGGGACTCATCATGGCTCCTCTAGATAGTTTCAGAAATGTTATTCTAGAAAGACCATGTGATTAGACAGGTGGGGGTTTGAGCCTTGATATCAGCCTGACCTTCTGACCTCTGGGTAAGGAAGAAAGGGTTAAGAGATTGAATTCCTATCATGTGGCCAATGTTCAGTTCGAATGAAACCCTAATAAAAATGTCACTCAGTGGAGCTCTCCGATTGGTGAACACATTGACGTGCTGTGAGGGTGACATGCCCTCATGTCATGCGCATGGGAGCTCTGCATTCAGGACCCTCCCATACATTGCCCTATGCTTCTCCTCATTTGGCTGTTTCAGATATGTATCCTATATATTATAATACAACTGTAGTTATGTTACCTTAGGCAGAAAGAATAGTGTTGCAGGGAGAGAGGGGGAAGGGAGGAATGGAGGAAGTGTGAGAAACGAAGGAGGAGATGAGATGATTCTTAAGAACAGGTGCAGTTACAGCTAATTGTAATAGATTATAATACTAATAGCATTGCCAGCAAGGAAAAATCTCCAGCCTCTGTGCCACCATGACAGTTTCAACAAGGGCCAAGTCAAAGCTAAAGGACTCCCACCTCCTCACGGGAAGGAAAGGCCATCCAGGACCTGCCTGGGAACGCCTACGACTACACCTCTAAAACTTGAATATTTCCTGCCTTCATTCGAATAAAATCCTAAGCGTCTTTGTTCTTCAGTACAGTTGCTCTTCTTCTGGGCCTGCACACTGTCACGCCATCGTGGGAGTATACTATTTCTTTCTTTCTTTTTAAATAATCCACTGCTTATTTAGCTTTGTTTGTGTGGCTTAATTCAGGATGTCCTTGACTTCTTTCCCTTTTTTCCAATAACAGTCCTAAGTGCTTTACTGATCTGGTTAATGTCAGAATTGAGTTGCAGTATACCCAGTTGGTGTCAGAATAGTTGAAACAGAATAGAAAAAAAACAACAAAAAACGTTTGTGGAACTGGGGGATGTGTGTATCTCCATTCAATAGTCATTCGTAAAAGGAAGTGAGGCATCGAGAATTCCTGTTATTTTTACCCATTGGACTATCTATGTTCACAATTGAAATGTATACATGTGGCTGTGATAGAACCAACACACTAAGAAGAATAGATTAGTTTATAAATGGTTCAACGGTTCTCCAAAGTCATATTTTAGTAACAACTTTTAAATTTCTCATACGATAAAAACCTATTAAGTTGAATCACACTAATTTGAAATTTGTACAATATGAGCAAGATTCTGGCTGTGATTTATCTTTGCTTAGCAAATGCTTCTAATAGTAAAAAAAAAATCCTTCCTAGGGACAATATTTAAGAAACAAAATTATTTTTTGAAGTTGAAGTAATCAGCTACATACAAATAATACTTATGCTAATTACAAATCGGCCTTATATATTTAATAAAATTTCCTACACCACAATGAGAATGAAAAGTCTGTATCAATTTACAGTTTTATAAAAGCTAATGGAATAAAACCCCATCTATTTTTTAAAATATATTTTAAAATTAAAATTCAACCTTTGTTTTAAACCAAATCTTAGTGGCTTTTTTTATTAATCTGAATTAGTAAAGTTTATTGAATAAGACTAAGTTGTCATATATCATTAATGTATTAAAAATACCTCTCACATTTCTCTTCAAGCAAACGAGTTCAAATGCATCCTGTCAATTACTATACCCAACCTCAAAAAAACACATATGATCTTAAAATATACGAGGTGTGATCAAACAATACGGTGAATGTTTAAATAATAATAAAAAAATTATTATAGTGAAAGACACATTGCTATTAATCCCCCTCACTTCGAACACACTTATCCCATTGTTCTTGCACTTTCTGAAGCAGTTCTGGAAGTCCTCTTTCGTGAGTGTCTTTAGTTGCACTGTCATGGCTGCCTCGATGTCCTGAATCATTTTGACTTTGGGGAAGAGCCAGAAGTCGCACAGTGCCAGATTCAGTGAATAAGGTGGATAAGGACACACTGTTATGTTTTTATTTGACAGAAACTGCTGTACCAGAAGTGATGTGTGACATGGAGCCTTTCTGTTGTGATAAAAAACTAAGGTGAATGCTGTTGCTGAGTGCCAACAGAATCCAACAGAAAGGAAGGCATTTTCAATCGGGAAGTGGCGTGTCAAACCTTAGTAACAGTGTGTGACAAGTTTCAACTTGTTCGGTACAGTCAGTCGGGTGTGAGCTACAGTTGAGAGAAGGTATGTTTTAAAGTGTGCTGTAAATCATCCTCCATCATGACAACACTCTGTGTCACACATTCCTTCTGGTATATGGCAATTTCTGTCAAATAAAAACATTATGGAGTGTCCTCATCTACCTTATTCACCGGATCTGGCACTGTGCGATTTCTGGCTCTTCCCCAAAGTCAAAATGACCATGAAAGGTAAACATTTTGAATTGACTCAGGACATTGAAACAGTGCAACTAAAGACACTCACGAAAGAGGACTTCCAGAACTGCTTCAGAAAGTGACAAGAATGATGAGATAAGTGTGTTTGAAGCAGGGGAGAATATTTTGAAGGGGATTAATGGCAATGAGTCTTTCATTGTAATAATTTTTTTTATTTAAACATTTACCATATTGTTTGATCATACCTCATATATTTCACCAATATACAAAAAATTTACTTTAAGAAACATTTTTATGAAAGAGAAAGAAAGACTGATGAATTTTTATAGACCACAAGTGACTAAAGAGAAATAGCAACTCAACTTTAGGTCCTAGATAGGATTCAGAAAAGAAAAAAGGCATTAATGGGAAAACAGGTGAAAGTTGAATGAAGTGTGTAGTTTAGCTGATAATACAGTACTTGATGTTAATATCCTGTCCTTGATGGTGTACTAAGGTTATGAAAGATGCCAACACTGGGGAAGCAAGGTAGGATATAAGGGAGCTCTGTGCTATTTTCGCAACTTTTCTGTAAGTCTAAAATTAGTTGAAAATTAAAAGTTGAAAACAAAGAAACATTTCTACCCCATATTAACATTTTTTAAAAGTAGTTTGTTTTGGAAAAGAGAAACGTTCATTTTAAGAAGCTACTACAGGTATTATGGTGTCGGTGAAATAACGGTAGTCCTGGAAATTGTACCACTTGTTATTTTTACTTATAATTTCTTATTATAAAAGTAATACAGTCACCAAACACTGTGGAGAGTATTTGCAAATTCTCACAATTAACAAAACACTGCTAGGGTTTTGCTAGCATCTCTCTTGTTTTTCTTTGGAAAAGAATTCAGATGCTATCTATACTCGTATGTAAAGCTGACAGCACCAGTCGTGTCTAATTTATAATATGCGTCCAATTATATCTACTGCTTAATACTAATATGCTTGCCAGAAAAGCAATAAAATTAACAGTATGGCACTTTTTCCAACAGGGCAAAGTAATTTATTGAGAATGCTTCCAAGCCATATTTGTGACGAACCTTAATAGGTGGGAAGTAAGTAGACATTTATCTTCTTTGTTTTGATGGTATCACAAAATGAATTCCAATTATATGTGAGCCTGGGCAGGCTTAGCCTCTCCATAAAGAAGTGGCAGTTTGGACTGCCTTACAATGCAAAGAGCGAAGCAAATAAAGGCGACAAACTCCTTTAACCAGCAACCTTCTTGGATAGAGTCATAAAGGGGGCAGTGGGTGTCTGTCCATCTGTCACTTTAAGAGATTATTTTAAAAGGAATGATTTACATGTGAATAATATAGATAATGCAGCATCAATTACATTTTAATGGTAGTATACACTGCTATTACACTAGGATGTTTTGTGAGCTTTTCAAAATAAGAATAGTGTTTGCTGCTAAATGCAGATATACACATGTAAACATTCTTTTTTTCTCTCCCAACGCAATTGTGTGTATCCTTGAGGCTGCACACAATCTAACTAGGCATCTATAATAGATGTGTCAACAGCCTTGGTTGCTCTGCAATGTTCCCAAGCCCCCCACCCCCTAAAAAAAAAAAAAAAACAATGGGAAGAAAAATACCCTGACAAAAAATATACATAATGCATAGTGCAATTGCTGAAAACGAATAGGCTATGCTGATAAATGCTAACATTTCCCCTGCCTTTCATTTCTAATTACAGAACCTACTGTGGGAATCTACAATTTTTCTTCATTTCAGTCTTAATCCCTTGAGAGTAAGAAAATGTTCCAAATTGCTGAACCACGTTTTTTCACACTGTGAATGACCCTGTCCATCAAACCAAGAAACTCCCTTATTTCAAGCCAAGAAGAGGGGTTTTAATAATCTCTGGAACAATTCGGTCACTGTTGAGTTCGGATGATTAGTCTGAAATTTAATTGTACTTGTTTCTCCTTCAGCCCAATCGACAGCTCCTTCCATGGGGCTTATTAGAAGTTGACTGTTAGATACTTGGCAACTGCTTCACCCTCAGGGAAAACAAAGAAAAGTGCTACTCTAATTGCAGAGGTGCAACTGTGGGTCAGTGAGCAATATAAATGTTTTCCCAGTTAGCCAAGTTTTGACAAGCCTCCTTTAGTTGGTGGGGAAAGCCTTTCGGGGGCTTCCGGGGGTGTCTAGGGAGTGAATGTCTAGCATGAACTCTTTGAAACATGGTGGTATTAACCTGTGGGCAGCAAGAACCCCCAGAGAAACCCAGAGTTCTAAGCATCTGACTTTAACCCAGGAGGCCCCTCCACTGGATGAAGAGCTTCCCTCTGATTTGGAGCAGCATCAGCAGCTTTACCATTGAGTTTGTGGGAGGCATTCTCACTGTAAAAGTTAAGCTCCTGTTTTAACGCTTCACAGATGCCTTGTCCTTTCCTACCTATTCAGATTCTGGCTACATTCCTTTTGCATTTGGATACTCAATGTAGTTTCCCTAAGTTTCTGCTATGGTCGGCCCTCATGCTGCTTGGATCCATGAGGGAATACTGTCACCACTCGATACATAGCTTTGAGTTCCACGCCCACCATATTCTGACCACACAATTCTGTGAGTTCCATAACTAGAGATTCTCCTATATTTCCTCGGCTATTCTCCCCTCTCCTTTAACACAGATTTATTGCAAAAGTGGCAATAGAGTGGGGAGAGAGAAATTGTGTCAGTTGTTCCCGATGTTGGCTAGACCAAACCAGTGCCACTTAAAGTGTGGTCAGGCCACCAACAGTGGCATCACTTGGAAGTGTGTAAAAATGACAATTTATGGGCCCTATCTAGGATTTAGTGAGTCAGAACCTCTGCCGAGGAGGGTGATGGAGCCTCTGACTGTGAGTTTTAACAAGATCTTTAAAAGGTTCTGATTTACATTAAAGTTTGTGAGGAACTCTAAACAAGTTGGGTCACTACAATTGCAATGTCTTCACGTTGTCTTTCTACCCTTTCCTTTACTCCAGTGACCTAAGTCTTGTTAAGTTACTGGGGAAGCATGAAAAGAACTCAAGCATCAATATTTTTATCTTCTGCAGAATCCTTATAACTCATAGTTGCACGATAAATGCGTGTCCATCGATTAGTTCAACTCCGCAGAGGATTTCCTGAAGCTGATCATCACACAGCTTGGAGAAGGCAATTACAGTAATACCTTGGTTTGCGAGCATAATTCGTTCTGGAAACAAACTACTTGTATTGCAAGTCATCGCTCGTTTACCATGTTAAAATGTATTAGCAATGTTTGCTCGTCTTGCGGAACACTAGCAAACCAAGTTACTCACAATCCAAGGTTTTACTGTATATTAAAATACCAACCAACCAGCCAGTTCTGGATTTGGGATTTAAGAAGCTGAAAGGTAGCAATACCAGGAGTGCCATTATAGGGTGGAAGGGGAAGACATGAATAAATATAACATGGATAATCATGGGGCTATGATACAGTGACAGAGAATTTTGGAGGTAAGTGGGTAGGGAGCGGAAAAAAAAATTTTTTCTTCTATCATTTACAGGATGGTGTGTCTCCATAGTGTTATGACATTATCTACTACAGGCAGACAATTTATCAAGTTTGTACTGGGAATTAAACTGCTAGCCAGGTCTTTGATCGAGGCTAGTTCTCTTTTGCAAATCTTAGAAAAAATATTTTATTCCCAGAGCCTAAGTTTTCTAATGCGACTGTCCAGAAGTTTGAAGACTTTTCTTGGCTCAATTACCTAAATAACATGAGACAGGTGGAAAGGAGCAAAAAAACGATTCAGAACACAAACAATTTGGAATTTTCACAACATTCCTTAGTTAACCCACAGAAAACGAAATATTCTGCTGGTGAGTGGCCTTGGGTTTCACAGTACTATATGGCTTGGGGTTTCAATCTTTTGCAATAGTATGTAGCTTCCTTTCCTTAATTTTGTTTCTATTATTCATTCTCTCACCACCAGGGTTTCACAGCACACTCATTTGCTTGTTTGAATGTTGTTATTATGCAGTTGAACAGAGTAAAGCTAGCTAGTCCGGGTTGTGACATTAAATCAGCCATCTACCTGATTTACCATCATCCTTGAGGCTTAGAAATAATAGAGGACTTTCACTGGGGCAGGCATTTCAAATGTGCATTTTGTTTCTTTTCCCAATTGT
This sequence comes from Hipposideros armiger, assembly GCF_001890085.2. Lineage (NCBI taxonomy): Eukaryota > Metazoa > Chordata > Mammalia > Chiroptera > Hipposideridae > Hipposideros > Hipposideros armiger. The sequence continues at coordinate 349,068 of NW_017732162.1, forward strand.
AAAAAAATAACTGTAAACTATCATGGTAAAGCAAAAGCTGGTAAATGTGTTTAAGCATGAATAGCTTTAGTTGAAACATTCCAAGTTAATGTCGTTTTACTGGGTCAATATAAATATGTTTGGAAGTTAGCAGAAAAATTAGCTTTCATATCTACTTAGAAGTTCTTAAAGATTAAACACTCATCAGAGGTAAGTACATATACAGAGGGTGACAAAAAATGTATAACATTTTAAGAAAGGAAAACTGTTTTAAAATGATAATACTCAAAATATACCGGTAACAAAAGATGAATACAAGTCACGTTTGACTTCTGCAATTACAAAATGTGCTCAAAGTGATTCTTATCAGCATCCAGACACTTCTGATTACGGCAAACTACTGCTTGAGCAACGTTGACCAAAGTGTCCACTTGTATACATTTTTTTTGGCACTCCCGGTATATACAGAAACATAAACAGAATATCTCCATTAGGAGTGATTTTTGATGGGGAATAGGAGCACTCATTACCGTAGCTCAGAAGCAGCTGCACACACCATGGGAATGCGGCCTGTCCCATCACCAGCAGCACCAGAGGATTCCGCCTGAGCCACCAGAGTTCTAGGTCAGTTCCAGGAGGATTTTCCTATTCCTCATTCACCCACTGATTCATTCAACAACCATCACTGTGCACCTACCATGTGCCAGGAACATCAAGGACTGAATAGACAGAGAGCTCACAGCTTGCAGTCCACTGCGGGTAACAAAGTTAATCAGAAGAAGAGACAAACAACTGTGGATTGGGAAGATTTCCATGGAGAAAAAAATGTTATGATGAACAACTGTGACAGTGGTGTTTGATTTCAATTGGAGGATGTCTGAACAAGTGACATTTAGACCGAAGGGATAAGTAAGAGTGAAGACTGGGAGGAATATGCCAAGGCCACAGAGAGGGCAGAGAGAAGGCCATGCGGCTGGAGCCACCGAGCCAGGGTGGATGGAGATGTAGAAACCTGGCAGGCAAGGCTAGCTCAATCGGGGCCTCGCAGGTCACCCAAGGACTGTGGACTTTTTAAGTTGGTTGGAAGCTACTGAAATGTCTTAAAGAGGGAACATTTCTACTTTTAAACCATTGCTGTTGCTACAGGGCAGAGACTTGATTGCAGGGTGCCAAGGTGGATGTAGAGAGGCCAGAGGACACAACTGCGATAGTCCAGACATGAGAAGTTAGAGGTTGGCCTAAGGAGTCATTGGAATTGGAGATATGTGAACATGTCCTACAGATATATAGGAGCTATAATCAACAGGATTTAGAGATGACTGAATGTGAGAGGCAGTGTCAGGGAGCTGTTTCAGAATCACCCTCCGTGTCTATCCTGTGTAAGACAGAGGATGGAGGAAGGAACCACAGAAGGACAATCAGGTTTGGGGAGGTGGGTGAGGAATCTGATTTTGGCCATACTGAATTTGAGGTCCATGAGCGACAGAGTGGAGACATCAAGTAGGAGTCTGGAGCCTAGAAGAAAATCTGGATAGAAATGTACACTTGGGTTTTGCTAGCATGTAGATGATGCCTGAAGCCATGTGCACGATGGGAATCCTCCAGACATGGAGTGCAGAAGAGAAGAGGCTCAGGACCAAACCCACGGAAACTGTAAGGGTTACTGACGGAGGAGAGACTGAGGAGTGTTCCGGGAAGACGGAAAGGCAGGAAAGGGCATTGAAACAGAAACCCAGAGGAGAGGGTATTAAAAAGGAGGGGCTGGTCAACTGGGCAGATGTCCCTGGGATGTTGGGGAAGAGATAAACTGGAAGCAGCAACATGGAGGGCTGGGGCTTTAAAGGAGCAGTTTCAGTAAAGCAGAGAGCAGCTGGAGAAGTTCAGCTAGAGAGGAAAACGAGTCGCCTGGGAGCCCCAGGGGCAAGGGAGAGCCTTCTACAACGGGAGGTGCTGCAGCATGTTTGGGCAGTGTAAAGATCCGGTAATAAGTGAACACTAACTTCTAGGAGAGAAAGGGGATGAAGTGAGATTCTCACTAGTTGGGGAATAGGATCCAGATGGCTCTTTAGAAGGTAGAAGGAGGCTTCTTCTACCACAACAGGAGGATGCAGAGAACAGGTAGATGGTGGGAACCTGGGAGCATTCTTGTATGAGGGCTGCTGCTTTCTATCTTAGGCTCATAAGGTAAAGTCATATCATGGGGACAGAAGCAGGGGACTGGGAGCAGGAAGGAGCACATGATGGGAGGCACTGAGCTACCAGTGGCCGTAAGAGTCACTGAGGATGACGGGACATGAACACACTGGAGAAATAAATGTAGGAGGATTGCCAAAGTGATGCTGAGGCCCCAGTGGAGGCTGTTGGGTTTACAGTAGGGAATCTGTCATGTTGAATGTGAATCTGGTCATGAACCACTCAGTCCCCATTCTAGCCAGTTTGCCAGGGCAAAAGGGACAGGCTTGAGCTTCAAACTGGCTTCCTTGTAGAAAGGTACATGGTTTGTAAGGCTCAAAGGTAAAATAACTTTCCTCTGCTCTCACAGTCAAAGAAAAAATAATCTCAGAATATTACTGCAAATAACTCAGGACTGAGTGTAAAAAAAACAACAATAAATTACTCCCCCCACCCCACCCCCTGTGAATTAGTTTAGAGCACAATCACTTCTTTATACCATCGCTGGTGGCAGTCAGGGCAGGAGGTAGATGAGGGTGGGGAGAGTAGGGGAGAAGGGATTAGGGAGGGTGAGGCATAGATTAATTTACATCAACCGGGATAACATTTTCTTAGAAACAAATCCATCTTTAATAGGTACAATGCTTTCCATTCTTCAGGAAAACATATAAAGAAATCCAGTAAACCATCTGGAGATTTAGAAACAGTATTCCTTAGCTAAAATATCAGCAAAGTTCAAGGGAGCTCAAACTGACCCCATCTGTAACCTTGTGGGTTACAAGGAGTTAACTTTGTTCTATAAAAATAATGTATGCCTAACTTGTCTAAATTTGCATATATGGGAAACACAATTTCTAATTATCTTCCCTCTATCATATGAATGCTTATGGTAACGAAGAACCTGAGTTTTTTTCCTTTAATATCAGATTAGTTCTTCCCTATGCTTCTAAAACTTAAGCTATCTTGCCTTTCTATACATCTTTGTTTTTTCCTTTCGAACACAGATGCAATAAAAGACCTTTTCAATATTCCAGAGGTCATGCATGATAGTGAAACTGGAGGTAAGCGTTTGTTATCAGAGCACCGGTGGCCTCTGCTTCAATAGCAGGGAGACACTACATGCCTCTTTAAATCATTCACAGCCTACATCCAATCTTTGCTTGTTATTTTTCTTAGCATCTCTACATATGGAGACCTTCCCTAAAAGTAATATTAACAAAAACTATGCCTAATAAATAAATTTGTCACAATACTGACTTACACCCCAAATCACAATATTTCAGAAACAAGTGAAAAATTAAGACCATTGAAGTTTCTGCACAAACTTCCATGTCCTGGGCTCTGTCCTGTCCTCATTCTTTGCACCTGCTTTTTCCATACAGTGCACATCTTTTTTTAATGTCCACAGTCTCACATGTTTAATAATTAATATTAATCTGCAACCACAGTGTCACCAAGATTTGATTTGCTTTCCTAAGAAACTTCCCAAGTATAATTTCTTCAAGTTTAAAGAGTAAAAAGGATGACACATATGTGAGCAGCCTTCCCTCCTAAGGCGCAGCTCTCAGGGCCATCCACCTATTTCTAATTAGCCTGTGCCTTCGAAGGATCCAAAGCGTCAGTTTAATCTCTAATCAGAGGAGGGATTTCTTTTTACCTTTAGAGAGTCTTGTGAATGAACCAATCACTTGTTCTCTCTTAGGATAACAGAATTAATACCAGCAGAGTGGAAAAGATATGGTCAAAGTTAGTTCTTTAACTTATCAAACTTGATTTCTATGCAGGACAGCATGTTGGTAAAAGAGAAAAAAAAAAAGCGTGTTGGAAAGACTCATTTTAACCTCTGTAGGCTGCCTGAATACACTGGCTGGCTGTGGAGTGGCATAAAACCTCAAAAGTTAACATCATTTGTGAGGATGAGGTTTAAAAAAATAGGGAGCACAAAGGAAAAGAATGCCATCCCGGGTTGTGATTATTTCCGACTGTAGCAATTGGAAAGCACACAGTTAAAAAAAATGAAGCCTACATCAAAAGTGACCTCTCTTCTCCCTTTTGGGTTTCAAAAGTTGCAATTGTTCCTACCCACTTGATTTCTTGGACTTACATGACTGGACACAGAAACATGAAATGTGACAAGCCAATGGGTCAAAACCCAGTTCTTCCTCTTGATAAGTTATCCAGCTAGTTTTATGAGTCTTTGAGCTAACAGAAAACTTCAAAATAATCCACTTCAGTTGTTAAAGTTTAGTATCAATTACATTTTCAAATTAAGTTCAAGGTCATTCCTTCCTCTGTCCTTCATTTTCTTCCTCTATGCACTTAAATCTTTGGATGACCTTCTCATTGTGAGTAGGTTTATTTTTTCAGGCTCCCTATTCCGGCATAGGAGCACCACAGTAAAGTTAGGATATTGTGGAGATCCTACAACATACATTTTCTTTGTTAAATGACTGCAATCCACAAAAAATCCTAGAAGGCAGAGACCATGCCTGCTTTACTTGTATCTTGTAGACTTGGATACAGGATACAAGTAAAGCAGGCATCACTAAAAGTGAGCCAGAATGAGTGTTGAAGAGGTGAGGAAGACTGCCATTGATACACAATTTAAATCACTCTCAGTGAAAGACAATATGCTCTGTTCTTTGCTTATTTGATTATTTTATAAGTGAATAGGCCATTAATGGTGCCACATCTCAACTGGGCCTCCTTCCTCTCTTAGGAGTGATGTCGAAAATGGGGTAGGTATTAGTCTGCTTGGGTGCCATACAAATATCACAGATTGGGTGATTTATAAAAACAACAGGAATTTATTTCTCACAGCTCGGGAGCCTGGGAAGTCTAAGATTAAGGTGCTAGCAAGGTAGGTTTCATCCTGAGGCCTCTACCCTTGGCTTGTAGGTAGCCGCCTTCTCATTGTGTTGCTCACACGACCTCTGCTGTATGGACAGAGAGGCACAGCGAGCTCTCTCGTGTCTCTTCTTATATGGACATCAATCGTACTAGATCAGGGTCTCAGTCTTATGACCTCATTTAATGTTAATTACTTCCTCAGAGGCCCCATTTCCAATTTCAGTCACACTAGGGGTTAGGACTTCAACTTATAAATTTTGTGGGGACACAAACATTCAGTCCATAACAGGGAGAAAGAAGGGGCGAATGTTGAAAGAAGGTGGCAATTTTTTCCTTCATAATTTTGAACTATACTAGTATAATCAGATGTACATAATTTTATACTCCATCTGTGTCAAAACTTGTAGTATATTGTGTAATTAACTATGCATATCAATTTTATGCTTGTCTATTATCTTCAGTCTCTTTCCTGGGCTCCTTATCTATACCCCTGCTCCCTTCTCCAAACCATAAAGACATATTACCATTATAAAAAAATAAAACTATCCAAAAAAGTATGATGCCGGTAATATATTTTAGTTTTAAATTTAAAACATTTACTTAGCTAATTTTAACCTAAAATAAAAGTAGCAGATCCTGTTGAAAGGACGTGTCTTCAATATTAGATTCTGTCCAGCCTCCATCTATTTATTTACTGGACAATTTTAATATCCATTCTAGTTCTTAGTCCACGCTTGGTATTTTTTTGTCTTTGCCTAACAGAGGTGCTATTCATAAATATAATATCAACCAAAAAAAAAAGAGCCTAACTAAAGCCCATATAGATGATATATATGGGTACACATTTTAGTCACACGCTGAAATGAATTAATTTGGGTCATGGAGGCCCTTGCTATCAGTCTTTTATCTTTGTGCTTTATCTACACTAAGATAAATCAGTGCTGAATGCATAGCTACTAACTAAATTGGCCGAAAATGTGTAACATGACTGCTATTTTCCTGTCATAGTACTTGGTGTGACAAGCTGGCTGGAATAATATTAATAATAACAGCAATAAGGCATATGGTAATAGCAATTGGCTGTTGATTGTTTCTAGTAATTGGAAAGATAATTTGTACTGAATTTTTGGTTTAATTCTCAATTTATGGACTTGGATACATTTAATATTCTTCTGGCTAAATATAGCTGACAGCTAACACATTTTTAAGTTGTTGCAAAAATAATACACATGAAACTACATGGCTGGCTCAGAAGGTGCCTTTTTTTTGTAATTCAATATTATTCCACGAAAAAGCATGATTAAAAATAGGTGCTTTTGAGTAACTTATATCTCACCCATAGTTCACAAAACCTACCATCAGTTTTAAATATCCTTAATGCCAAGCAGATACGTACTGCCCAATATCACTAAGCATTCTGTCAATGACATAAAGGCAAACCAAGCTTGGACTGATCCTGAGGGGTTTCCCAATTCATCGCTCACAGACATCAACCAGATCATGGCTAAACCATGACCTTGTTTGTGGGTCTATTTTAAAGTCCATCAGACAAGAATATTCCATCATCTCCTCCAGATGTCTATTTCCTAGTCTAAAACCTTTTAAAATACAGAAATGTTATTTCCCCACCTGAATTCCTCAAGCTGGAATTCACTTTGTTTTCAATGAAGGTGAAAAAAAAATTCAGTCCTCATCTCATTTCTGTTTAGCATCAAAGCATCTAGCATCTCCAACATGGCTTGCTAACAGATAGACTTTCGTTTCACTTTTTGCTCTATCAGGGCTACCTTAAATTCTTGGTTTAGCTCTTTTACATACTTCCTTTCCCTCTCAAAGATCTCATTAAGATTCTCCCCATTAGATTGGAAGCAGGGACTATATCTGCCTTGTTTTACCTCTATATTCCTTGTACCCAGCACAGGACCTAGTACATAACAAGTATTAAATAAATATTTATTTAAAGAACAAATAATATAAAAATGAATGAAAAGAGAGAGACCCAATCTATTTTCCTTTTCCTCTTCTCACTTCACTGAAGAATAAATTCCAAGAATTACAGCTATAGCGTTCAAGGCTGAGTGACGGCTCATCCATGATGCCATGTTGGATCCAGCAGAGTTGTCTTGAATATGTGACTCTGGAGGAAGCTTTGAAGGGATGAAAATGGATAACTTTGATGGGAGCCAACAGTGCAATGTTATTCCCTTCTATTGCATTGCTTGGCTCCTAGCATTTCAATTTACCTGAGAGCTCACTGATGTCTACTTCTGATTCCAAATGACATATCCTATTCAACACAGGGAATTTATTATTTCCTAATTTAGAGAAACCTACGTTATTTAGATGCTTCAGGGCATACGGCTACCTTTTCCTCGGCCCTCCACCATGAGTGTGCTCCACTGTGCCTATAATTATCCAATTTTATTCAATAGCGACAGAGCTAGCAACATAGTTTGCCAAAGCATGTGGGACGTGGGACACATGATAGACACAGAATCCATAGCTAGAACGGGAACGAGAGGGATCATCTGGACTCCAGATACCTGGTTTTCTATTACTTGTGTAATGATGACCGTGTGATATGACCATGGGCAAATCAGTTCATTTCTCTAGCCTTGGTTTCCTAAGTTAATAAAAAGTTTGGAAAAGATTTTGAAGGTCTCTTTAAGTTCTTACGTGTTATGATTCTACCAAAAAATGATAATATGTTGAGTCAGAGTTCTTTAGGACATGCATTACTGGTTGCACAGGAAGCAGAGAAAGCTTTCCCTGTACCTGGTACCTGAGAGGACCCCTCCCCTGTTCTGAATCTCTATACAGGGTAAGGTGTCTGGGTCAAGGGTGCACCCTGAAGCCTGCACCCCTTTTAAAATCAAATTCTGGGTAGTGAGTTCTTGAGACCACTGAATTCCTTAACCAGGTGGCCAAGAGCTTTCAGAAGACGGAGCTTGAGCTGGTGTGCTGGTGGGTGTCCATACCCATGCCCCCAAAGGGGCCTTGTGTTTGGGGGGATGGGCCTCAGGTGGGAAGAGAAGAGGCCAAGCCAAGGTAGGGGCCTCACTGCATTTGTACTCTTATCTAGTTGCAAGAAATGTTAGTGGGGACCCAGCGGAGGTCACTGACTGCACAGTGACAGAAGGTAAAGGCGATAGAGGGGTTGGAGCAGCACCTTCCTACCTGCTCGTGAAAAATCTAAAATAAATTGCTCTGTTTTCTGACATTCGAGGTTTTGTATAATCCATTTGAAACTATAATTGGCACCCTCTTTTTTGCAACTGTCTGTTAGGTTCAGAGGACACAAAGTTGAAGAATAGCATGGGGTTCCTGCTCTGGAGAGCACATGAGGAAATATTTTATTGTGTCGTGCACTATATCCTCTGTCTTCCTGCGGACAAGAGTCATTTAAATGTTGAAGTTAACTTTAGAAGGCCTTTTTCAAGGTTACTGTGGGGACAATTTTATGATATCCAAAGGGCTCAGAACAAAAGATGGGCAAAGTTAGGGAGAAAAGAATGTTACATATGAAACTAGGGTCAAAACAAAGACTATTTGATTTGCTCTGTGTTTTGAGGGCTATGGGAGCAGCTGTAGAGAGGAAGTTGTCTAGGTCTAAAAAAACGAAACATGTTTAACAGGTAATAGACAAAATTAAGTACTTGAAACATAGTAGTTGATTTATAATGGTTTGGGAATAAAATTAAATGTATCAATATATACACACGGAGTATAGAACCACCTGGAAACCAATATTTGTAAAGAAGTCAAAAGGTTTAGGAAGAATCAAGTATCTCTCCTTGCAATATAGAGTCAGGTCCTTTAGGAGTGAAATGGAGAATCAACTACAGAAACCAGAAGCATAGTTATGAGTGGTTTTGGGAGCTGTCAGGAATAAAATCTCTTTAAAAATGACCATTATGTTTTATTACTTTTAGCTGCTATATATGACTTACATTGATTTTTAAATATACAGAGGGTGCCAAAAAATGTACACACGTTTTAAGAATGGAAAACTATTAAAATTGTAATACTCAATATATACCAATAACAAAAGATGAATACAAGTCACATTTGACTTCTGCAATTACAAGAGGTGCTCAAAGTGGTTACCATCAGCGTCCAGACACTTCTGATTACGACGAACTATTGCTTGAACAACGCTGACCAAAGTGTCCACTTGTATACATTTATTTTGGCACCCCCGGTATATTAATCTTGCATTCAGCAATCTTGCCAAATCTTCCATGTTAGTTCTAAGTCCTCTAAAGATTCTCTTGTACTATAGATCTCTCACTCTACAGATTTTTTAGTAGAAATCATCAAATCTCATTTTTCTGAGTAGGACCTCCAGACTACGATAAATAGAGGTGGTGAGAGTGAACACTCCTCTTTTTTGGCTAACATCAGAAAGAATGGTTCCACTGTTTCACCATTCAAAATGGTATGTTTTGTAGGTACACTTTACCAGGTTAAAGATGACTTCTTTTATTTGGAATTTGTTACACTTTTTTTCTGTTTAATATCATGAATGGATGTTAAATTTCATCAAATGCTTTTTCTTCTTTTGAGATAATTATAAGATTTTCTCCTTAATATGGTCATGTGGTAAATTATATTAATACATTTTCTAATGTTAACCCATCCTTGGATTGATGAACCCTACTTGGACATGATTCCACCCCCCACCCCCCAAAATTGCTAGATTTAGTTTGATATATTTAAGCTATGTTAGCAAGTTAATTTGATCTACAAATTTCCCTTTGTTGTAATCTTTTTGGTGCTGTGGTTACACCATAAAATGATTGGGGGCTTTCTTCTCATTTTCTGTGTTCTGGAATAATTTGTAGTTTTTCCTTGACAGTTTGGTAAGATTTGGCTAAATAACCACCTAGACCTATCTTTTTATTTTTAATGAAGCATGATTTTAAATTACTATATGTAATTTTTATCCATAATATAGAAAGCAGTCTGAAGACTCAGTAATATGAAAAAAAATCCAATTTTTAAAAAAATGGTCAAAAGATTTGAACACATGAAAATGGTAAATAAGCACATGGAAAAAAGCTGAACATCATTACATTAGGGAAAATGCAAATGTAAACCACAATGAGATACCACTCATACCTATTAGAATGGCTAAAACAGGAGAATGGACAAAACCAAGTGTTGATGAGAATGCAAAGCAACTAGAACTCAATTATATTGGAAAAACAATGTGGCATACCCTTACCATATGACTCAGCAATTTCATTTCCAGTTATTTACTCAGGTGAAACAAAAACATGTTTATATATAATATATATAATTACTAAAAACTAGACAAAACCAAAAGCCCTTCAGCTGGTCCATCCATGCAGTGGAATACTACTCTCAAGAACAATAGATGACTGATGCACACCATGACATGGATGAATCTGAAATGCAGTCTCAAAAGGCTACAAACTTTCTGATTCCACTTATTTAACATTCTGGAAAAGGCAAAACTGTAGGGACACAATACAGATCAACTGTTTCTGGGGTGTGGGGTGGGAGAAAGAGTTGTCCACAAAAGGGCACAAGGAAATTTTTTTAGAGCAATAGAAATGCTCTATATCTTAATTGTGGTGGGGTTACATGTATGTACGTGATGACCAAACTCACAGAATAGTACATAAATAAGAGTGAATTTTAATGTGTGTAAATTATACCTCAGTAAAAGAAGTTTTAGAAAAGGATGATTTTTAAACTACTGATTTAATTGGATACTGGTTACAGTTTACTCAGGTTTTCTATTTCCACTAGCACCTATTTTGGCAATTTTTTATTATGTTGTAGGAAGTTACCTTTTTTAACTTAGGCTTTTAAATTTTGGCATAAAATTGTTCAGTTTTTTTCTTTGGATTAAAAACTGCACTCGATCTGTACCTATGTTCTTTTCACTTCTAGTATTTTTTAAATTAGTGTCTTCTCTGTTTTTAGATAATTATCTTTGCTAAATTTTCATCTATTTTAGAGGTCTTTTCAAACAACTATTTTTAGGTTTTACAGATCTTATTTATTATTTCATTGTTTTCCGATTCATTAACTTTGGCTTTTTTCAATCTTTCTTCTTTTCTAAGGTAAGTATTTAAGGTTATAATTATCCCTTTTACTGCTTTAGCTATATTTTGCATGTGTTTGGCATGTAATATACTTATTTTCAGTCAGTTCTAAATATTTAATATTGAGTACAATTTATTCTTTAATCCATAAAACATTTAGGTGTTTTTTTGTTTTTTGTTTTTAAAGGTTTTTATTGGGGAATTGGGGGGATGGGAACAGTGCTGGGGAATTGGGGGAAGGGGAACAGACAAGTTGCTGTCGTTTTGTTCTTCAGTCTAGTTGTGGAGATGTTGCTTCACTGGCCCAAGTTGGCACCATCATTGCGCTCTTCCCGGGCGAGGCAGATCAGTCGCCGGCTTTCTGGACGGCCGCTCACTGCGGCTGCTGGCCGCTCATGCTGGCTGCTGGCTACACAAGGTAGCCCATGGCAACCCACTGCCACAGGGGCTGCAGCCTATGCCGTCGCCAGCGACTCACGGCAGCCCAGCTCCAGGTTGAGCTGTTGTTCAGCATCTTAGCTGTGGAGGGCAGTGTCACTGGCCCTCATATGTGGGATCCGAACAGGGGCCCTCTGGCGTCCCAAACCAATTCTTAACCATCATGCCACTCGGCAGGCCCTTAGGTGTTTTTAACTTTCTAAACATATGATGGGCTTTGGCTGTCTTATACCTTGTTAATTGTGTATTTTTGTTTTCTATATCCTTCTTTTTGTCTCCCTGACCTATCAGTTATTGGGAGACATACACTAATAGATTCATTCATTTATCCTTGTATTCTGTCAACTTTTGCTGTATAATTTTTGAGATTATGAGGTTAGTTAGCTACATACATATTTTAAATTGTTATATCTTCTTAATGAACTGCTCTTTTTATCAATACATAATGATTCAACTTTATAAATGCTTCTTGACTTAAAATATATTTTTCCTGATGTTAATGCAAATAAACTAGCATTCTTTTTTAAAAAAAACACCTTGGATAGTGTATTTTTTTATGCCCTTTTATTTTAAACTTTTCTATACCCTTATGTTTCATGTTATTTCATGAATAGCTTATATCTGGATTTTGTTATGTACTTTTTAACAACCTCAATCTTTTAAGTGGTACATGTAGACCACTTATGTTTATTGTAATTACTGATATATTTGGACTTATTTCTACTCTTCTTCTAAGCTAATTACTGTAATTTTCCTTCTTTATTACCCTTGTTTAGGTAATAAAGAATAAGGTTTCATCTCTTCTTTCTTTTCCTTCTTTACTGGTTTAAGTTATAGATTCTACTTTATTATCTTAGTGGTTAGCTTTAAATATTTAAAATGCTTACTTGACTTAGAAACTTCAAAATGAATCTCTATTGCTACTTCTGGAATAATCACAGTGAGTTCATAATGTCTTTATTCAGATCACACAATCCTATTTGTTACCTTGTCAGCTAGTATACAGGGTCTGCCCTTATGAATTAATCTCCCTATTTCTCTTAATAATTATTTTTATTATTTTTAAACAATCAGCACTTATTCATATTTATACAATTTTACCTATTTCTTTGCTCATTTTTGCTTTCTGCATTCTACTTCTTAATTGTGAGTTTTAGTTTCTTCTTCCTGAATTATAGTCTTTCACAGTTTTTTTTGGAAATAGCTCTTCATGGTAAATTCATTTAGATTTTTATTGCTAAAAATATTTCACTTCACCAGAATGATGGTTTACCCGGGCACACAAAATGTTTGGTTAATAGTATTTCCCCTCATTCCTCTGAAGACATAATTTTCATGGTCAGTCATCTCCAGTGTGGTGACTTTGAGCGAAATGATGCCTGTGAGAGCCACTGGTGACTCAGTGGAGAGGGCAGCAGATACTCATAAGCGAAGAAGAAAAAGTATGGTGACATTATGATAAATAGAAGTAGATTAGAATAACATGGAGTGAATGATAGCCATCAGTGGTATCCCCAAAAGTCTGTGCCTAGACCCAACCACCCTCTTGTGGCCCATAATTGTTCTTTCTCTTTAAGTGTTAACATCTGCTCTGGCTCAAAAGAAAGGGTGGCAAGAATGATCTTACATGCAATTCTTTGTGAACTGTTAGTCAAACTAGGAAAGGAACTAGCAGTAATGAGGGGCCCATCATTTGTTATTGTGTTCCTAAGTTCCCCGGAAGGGAAGCCTACTACTACAGCACTGAAAGGGGAAAACCTGACTTCCTGTTGGCTTCTCATTTAAATACGTTTTCAGATAACATCATACAGCCTTTTCACACAGTTGTAACCTGGAGCAGTGGTTGGGGAGGGTGCAGTCCAGAGAGGGATATTTTGCTAACCGGTAAATATTGTGTCTATGATTTCCACTGTTACTGTATTTGGATGCAACTGAAAACTTAATCAAATTTGACTTGTTTTTCCCATATGTGTTGATGTACAACCAAAGAATATGAAGGCTGGCAGGGGCCTCAGAGACCATCTATTCTGAACCCTTCACTTTGTTCATGGGAAACAGGGCTCTTGGGGAGCTAATCTAGGAGTAGAGCCCGATTCGGCAAGGAAAATGGGGTTATGCAAGGACTTCAAATACTGGCTGAGCGTCACTCCTCATAATGACTGCTATAACCCCCTATTTTATTTTCTAGCACTTTTTTGGGTACATGAAAAGAGGTGGCACTCTTACGGTTTTTGTTTGTTTGTTTTTTTAACCCTGTGTACTAAATACTCACTCAGTTCTACTCTCTGCTCATGTGAAGAAATAATCCATTGGCGATTCAGCACATTCTGATTTAATGTTGATGTAACAAATTGTCTGTACTCCAAGTGCTTGCTGGATATTTCTAAAAATATTCTCATTTTTAGCTCAGCCTGAAAATTCCTTTGGTTTTTCTGTTAGTTAAGGAAGCCAACCATTAACACTTTTTTCTTTCCAAAACATTCTAACCTAGGCTGACATAAAATTTAGGTGTAGAAAGTTCTAACATTATTATACCACTTAATTCTGAACACCTCTATTTTCTTTTCCACCAGGTTTTCATTTCTTATTTTCCTTCTTGTGACATTGTTTACTGTCCTTAAAGACAATGTAGGGAAATTTTCACTGACAGCATTTCTGGCTCCTGATCAAAAGAGTTCATTCCCAGGATAATTATTTCTAGACAACATATATAGGCAGTACATGGTGATGAAAACCAGCTTTATCCTATTATGTTCACTGAGCATTTGAATTATCAGTTCTTGGAAGACCATCTATATATATTACGAAGGTTATCTTATTTTAGAGGACTGTGCGAAAGGAAGTCATGTGCACCACTGATTTAGTTTCGCATCCTGAAAGCCTTATCCATCTAGACCCTGTAGACACCCCAATTAAGCCAGCTGGGTAAAATTTTCAATAGGGTTAATTTTGCCAGCTGAGCAAATTCATGCTCACCGAGACTACAGGCTCATTACAGAGAACTCTGGCCCAATCTCGTGCTATAGAACCCAAAAGTACAGCTCTTGAAATAACGTTTTAAAAGGTCCCTAATGAAATGCATTCAATCCTCTAAAGCAGGAATAATGGTTGTGTGGTTCAGGTGGGAAGGAGGGCAGCGAAGGTCAGAAGACAGCATCCAGTGTCAAGACAGAGAGCCAGCAATGGAGGGGTTTTACCCAGAAGATTTCTATGTGGCATATTTCTTACATAAAGCCAGATGCAGGTGAATTTTTTTAAGCCTTCCAACACATAGATCCTGTTCTTGGCTACAGAAACAGTGACACTGAGGGAGGCTTGTTAAATGACTTTTCTCTATACTTATAGAGAAGAATGCTGGGCTGCTTTCAAAATGAGAGGAGGGTAAGATGTAATAGAATCTTGGAGATGGTCTAGTCTAAGCCTCACATTTTCAAGATGAAAAGATAAGGCTCAGAGAGGAGAACTCACTTGTCTATGGCCATACAGCTCATAATAGCCAGACCAGTGATCTCGCTAGTGTATCACAGCGCTACTCTTAATTTAACATCCTTAATTTAGGAAGAGAGCAAAACACTGCACACCTTGATATTAGAATATAGTGCAACTTTCTGAAAGTCTAATGACAACCCCATAATTAGAGTGCAAGCAGGTACTGGGCATCTCACTGTCAAAAATCCCTGGAGGTATGTTTCTGAAACCTATTGCCGGGTGCAGCAGTGGCTTGCCAAGCATTCTTTGGCCTGCAATCCTAATGCTGTGTATCTGTGTATCTCCCGCAGGGAGAAGAGTGAAAAATTAATGAGGAGCTCAGAAAAGCTCATTTTCAGGGCTACAGAGATTGGGAGGGCAATAAAAATTGGAAGTTAAGGGTAAAGTTGAAGCTATCTGTCTCAAGCTCTGGCAAATCATACAAATGGGGTTTAATGTAAATATACCCACACAAAAATGGAAAACCACCAAAGAGCTTTTTATGGAAGAACTGGATCTGAATTATAAACACCCAGGGCAGAGATCTTTGTGATTCATTCATGGGCATCCGTTTGCCTCTGGGGTGCCCAAACCTACAGCCGTCTGATGTAAACAGCATAGCCCAGGTCTCCTTGAGTTGGCATTTCCTTTTCCTGTGAAAAGACCACATATCTTGATCCAAATGTGTTTTTTTCCTGATCCAACTTGGGCATAACAGCCTATAAGCCTAATGGGGATGAATTTGAAAATATCAGATACCTTTTAAAAAAAATTTTGGGGAGGATTTTTTTTTTTCCCAAGGGGGTGATAGAGTTCATTCTCCAACCATACAAAATTTCAATTTGAGTTAAAAACTGTGTTTTATTGACAAAGCTTGATGTCCAAAGAACAATGTGGGCACAAATTGCGTCCCACTGGGAACTGAATGTGGGGCTCTTTGCTCCTGAATATCCTGGGTTCTCCCAGCTCAGGCTCTGGTCTTCACCTGTTCTCTCTCTCAAGCAGCGCATTCCCCAGTGAGAGCTCGCTAGCTATTAGGCATGTGCCCCTGGCTACAGAATCACTTTTTCTGGAATACGGTATTTGGGAGAAGGGTTATCATTGCTCAGAAGTGCTCTAGAGCTGGGAAACCAGGAGCGTGCTGATCACAGGAATAATTGGGATACTGACATTTTTTTGTGAATTAAAAATATTTGCAAGTCCCATAAGGAGTTGTCAACAGACCTCAGCGCTTATTGACGTGATAATATTTTTTAAGTCAATAATGGCTTGTTCACAAACCTCCAGAAGATGCTGGTTATCTTTTGAGAGCAAGGCCTTCATCTCATTCACTGCTGTTATGGGTTGAACTGTATTCTCCCCAAATTCACATGTTGAAGCCCAAGCCCCCAGTACCTCAGAATCTGATCTTATTTGGAAACAAGACCATTAAACAAGGCCATAATTAGTTACATTAGGAGGAAGTCATGTTATGTTACAGGCAGAATGGGCCTCTAATCCAACATGACTAGAGTCCTTATAAAAAGGGGAAATTTGGACACAGATACGCATATGGGGAGAATAGCCTATGAAGATGGCAGAGATTAGGGTGATGCATCTACAAGCCAAGGGATGACAGAGGTCAGCAAACCACCAGAAGCTGGGAGACAGGCATCAAACAGATTCTCTTTCACAACCCTCAGAAGAAACCAACCCTGTTGATACCTTGATATCGGTCTTTCAACCTCCATAATTGTGAGACAAGACATTTCTGTTATTTAAGACACTCAGTTTGTGGTTCTTTGTTATGGGAGCCCTAGGGGACAAACACAACTGCCTCATAGGGTTAAAAGAGTTCCCTCTCTTGTCAAGACACAGTGGAACCCAGCCTGGATGCCCTGGACTCTTAGATGGCCTCTCCTTCATTGTGTGATGAGGCTTTCTGGATCCTTTCTGGCCATGAGGGTTTCTCATCAAAAAGACAATGCCCTTCCTCTGCTCATCTCCTAAAATCAACTCTTACCCATTCTTGTTAAAAGAGAGCTACCAGTCATGAGTCATCCAGAGTCATCCAGGGTCAAAACCTCAGAGCTATCTTGGATTTCTCCTCTCTCGCCCCCCACATCTTGTCTCCCAAGTCCTGTCATTTCTACTTCCTCCATGTCTCTCAAATCTGTCTTCTTTGCATTCCTGGTGCCGCCACCCCATGCAGGCTCCAAAGATATCTTGCCTAAACCATTACAGCAGTCTTCTAACTGGGCTCCCTCGGCCAAGCTCTCTACTGTTTCACTGGCAGCTATATCTGTAATGGCCAGTGAGTCACCGAAAGGCCAGCTGTGATGATGTCACCTCCTTGCTCAAAAGTCTCCAAGGGAACAATAGCCCAACTCTGCAGTCTTCACTACTTTCCATGATCTAATTCTCGCATATCTGCCTGCACCTGCCTACTATGAGCCCCTGTTCCAACTAAGTCAAACTTCTAAAACACGCTTCTGATTTCCCACCTGTGCCTTTGCTTATCCCATTTGCTCTGTTTGGAATATTCTTTCCCCTAATTCTGTCAACATTCTAGCCATTGTGTAAGCACTGCAGCTGTGGCGCTATGGTTGAGTTGGCTGGCTCTAAAGTGCAGGGGACCAGATGGAGTCCTGCTTCCCAACTCACTGAGATGTGACGCTGGCAAGTTATCGAACCTCCCTGCATTTCAGTTTCCATAAATACAGAACGGGGATAATAACACCTTGTGGGGCTACAGTGAAAATTAAACACGAAAATGCGCAAACCACATTTAGAAAAGTACCTGACATATGACGTATTCAGTAACTCTCACCTATGATTCTTATTCACAGACACTTTGGTGGAGGTTGAAGGTAATAGCACTCTTTCATGGCCTCCCATAGCACCCCCAGTAATGTGCTCTTATGCCACTTAAGTTTCTTTTATAATTTCTTTTGGACATGCCTCTCCTTAAGTCTGTAACTTTGCAGCATTGCTTCCTGTAGCTGAAATGTCTCCTCCCTCACAGACCTTAATCACAAGTTGCCAAGTCCCAGCCGAGTCTTGCTCTGTCTTCTTTGCTCCTCAGTGCTCTATTGCCAGCTCTGATCCTGCCCCACATTCAGGTCTCTGAGGGTCGGAACCAGACTGTTTCCTATATGTGTCCAAGGGCCAAACCCAGTGCTTAACACTTAGTAAGCACAAACGACTGCTCACAAATTAAAGGAAGACCGAATGTTGAACCACTGGCAGGTATGAACATCTGGATGGACAGTAACTCTACCATGTTTTCTTCAGACAGCTACCACTGCTTGCATTTTTTCATGCTGCGAAGTGTTTGCTGCATGTATGCATGCACAGCTGAAGGGCTGAAATAACCCAAGGAACTAGTATTTCCCAATGGTGACTTTAGGTCATTTCCCTGTGCAGTAATTCTCAACTGGGACTAAATTAAGACAATCAGGGAATCACTTCTTTTTTGCTTCCAGAGCACTCTGTGTGTACCCACCCCACCATCACTAATCTCTCAGCCTTATAATTATTGGTTGTCAGTTCTGTTTCTCCCAATAGTGTGTGTTTCGTGTGGGCAGACTCTGTCTTATTTAGCTCTCAATTTTATGTGCCTGGCATTTAGGAGATCTTGGGTATGTATTTGCTGAACAAAAGAATCTGCAAGAGAAACCTGAGTTAAACAACCATGGAGCACTGTGAGCCAGGAAGTAGCATCAGACAAGTCTGAAAAAAAAAAAAAGATGCTTCCTTACATTGTTTTTTCAAACACTCCATTGCTAGGAAGGTATATCTGATCAAAAACTATTGTTATTTCCATGACAAAATTCTGAAATGAGTGCAATTCTTAGCCATATTCATCTCATCACCCTGGCCTCATTTCTAGTTAACTTATAGTATACTTTGTTTTCCAAGCTTGATGCAGTTAGAGAGCAAAAACGTCCTTTGGCCTATTACCTTGAACTCCAAAATGCTCTGCTAGGGCTCGTCCTGTGGCCCAAGCTGGGAGCCTGACGATTGCAGAAGAAAGATGTAAATGTGTCCTGGCAAATGTTTGTGAGGACTGCACTCAACAGCATGCTGGAAGGGCTAACTCTGCGGATTTCCCTTTCAGAAAGCAAAACTAGCGTTGGTCAAGAGGAAGGAGGGGCTTCTTGGAGCAGTTCCCGCCTTTATGCGATGGCCTGATCATGGGCAGATGAAGGCGGAACAAAGTGTGCGTCTGAAAAACAGGCATCTGTTGTAACAGAGGCCAGAAACAACTTCAGCTTCTTACTAAATAAAACTAGTAACTGAACAAAAAGAACTTCACATCGGCAACAAGTAACAGTAGACAGGTCAGTTGTTACCAAGACTTGACTATAGGAAACAGATCCCTGTTTTGACACTGGCAAATCAAAATACCGAATGAAGGTATAGTATGGTGGGGTGCCAGGTTTCTAGGGTTCAAATCCTAGCTCTGCTTTTTAACAGCTGTGTGACCTTGAGGTAAGTTGTTTAACCTCTCTCTGGGCCTCCGTTTCCTCATCTGCAAAATGGAAACAAAAGTAGTTCCCATCCTGTAGGGGTTTGTGATGATTAACGTGAGTTAATACACGTCAAGAGTTTGAAAGAGTGAATGGCACATAAATAATATATATGTCGATGAACTAAGATTAATTCAGGCAAAGGTTATGTGTAGCCAAAATTCAGTGAGACTGTATCTTTTTGTTTAAAAGTGACACATATCTATGGCAATTCTTCAAATGCAAAGAATGAATATATTGCAATGCTAAGCCCTCCTCTTTGCCTGATCTCAACATCCAGTTCTAGTCCCCAAAAACCACTACCCTCAAATGTTTCTTCCATATTTTTGCCAAAAAACATTTTTTTTCAGAAACCAAGTATACATACAATCTATCCCTTAGTTAATAATAGTGCATTGAATACTAGAAATTTGCTGATAGCAAATTTCAGGTGCTCTCACCACACATGAAAACTGGTAACTATGTCAGGAGATGATATGTTAATTAGATGGGCTGTAATAATTATTTCACTGTATGTACATCAATCCATCATAATGCATACCTTAAATATGTACACATTTTGTTAAAAAAATTAAAAAGATGGGATGCAGAAGTCAAAAAATAAATAAAATTGACATGAATAATGTCATAATACACATACCGGTCTGCACCTCACCTGGTTTTTTTCCACTTAACTGTACATCTTAAAGTTCTCTCCACATCTGAAGACATAACTCTACCTCCTATTTTTTTGTGGCTCAGTGGTACTCCGTTGTGTAGAAAGACCATGATTTATGTAACCCGTCCCTGTAGATGGCGCTTGTCTTGTTTCTAGTTTTCTGATAGTATAAATAATCTGAAATGAACCACCTTGCACACCCATCTTACTATAACTCTGCAAGCATACACGTAGGTTAAATTCCTGGAAATTCACAGCCCCTTCTGGGCATGCTCTTCCTCCAATCTGTTTTTAGAGAGCATTTTCTTTTCCTGTATCTGGAATCTTCTTCCTTTTCTTACCAACCTTTGCTAAATTTGATGAATTCCAAGGTCAAGAGTAAGTACATTTACCCTTGCCAAACTGCCCTCTTAAAAGATTGCACTGATTCATCCTTCCACCCATGTTGTGTGAGAGTGGCTGTATCCCACTCTACTAGCTGACTCAGTGTCGTTATCGATTTCTTTTATCTTTGCCAAAGTCATCAGTAAAAAACAGCATCTCACTAGTTTCTATTGGTGTTTAATTATGAGTGAGGGTGAGACTTTTTAGATGCATGGGGCGTTCGTATTTTTCTTTGGTTTGCTAGTTCATATCCTTTGCCCAGACAATTTGTTTTGAATTGAAAATATGAACTATACTACTTCCCTGCTTAAAATTTTTAATGGTGACCCACTGCCTATTGGATAAAGTCTGCAATCCCTCATATGATAAAAAGGAGACTGTGATCTGGTCCCTTCTAAGCCGCCTATCTCATGTCATTGCTCCCCTTAACTCAAAATTAATGGTCCAGTAACACACTGCTGCTGTGGTTCCCAGCCCTTCTTCAATAAAGATTCATGGAGTGATTGGTTAAAGGAATTTCAATTTTTATATAATTCATCTTAAATAACGAACCATTAGGAAATATTCCACTATTTCCTCAAGTATTTTTTTTTCTTGTTAATCCTGTATCAGAGACCATTTGTAAATAACATGCCTTTTATGCTTTCTGTTAGTTTATGCTGGTAATGCTATCCAGATATCTGCCAGCTGGCTCTTACTCAAGTTCTCACTAAAGTTCTGTTATTCTGATGGGGAAAATGTTAGATTATAAGTGGATTGTAATATTCACACCAGGAGCTTAAAATAAACTACAAAAAAAGAAATCAGTCCTAACGAGGCCAATGGTCACAGCTTTCTTGAAGAAGGTTCCCTGTTCTCTGAGGAAGAGACTGTTCAACACTGGAATAGCCTAGAAAAGAGCCTCCTCTTTTCCGGTTTGATTTCTCACTGATGGCACTTATAACTTAACACCACTATACATCTCTATATTCCAACCCTGCTGAGTGTGAAGTCGTTACTCACTATATCACATCACAATGTTTTCAGAAAGCAAGAGTTAAAAAAATATTCACACTCAATGTGCCTCAGAACCAGATCTCTACCTTAAAGAAAGTACAAAAGAAAAAAAAGCGATACACACAGATGTATGTGGCAGGGTTATTTATAATAGCACACACCCAAGAGAATGTTTTAGTCATTAGAAAGGTGACTTGGCTGACTATGAGTAAGAGTTCCACCACAACATAACACTAAGTTAAGAAATTAAAATCAGAGAGCCAGATGAAATTATTTTTTTGCTTTGAATTCAACTATGTGAAATTATTATGAAAGAATACAAGCAAATATGTATTAATGATCATAATTTGTGTCAGGAAGGGTGAATTTTCTATTTTCAAGCTTTAATGGAATCTATTATTTTTATTTTAAAACATCTCTCAAGTTTTTTATTTAAAATCTAAATACAAAATTATCACAGAAATCACATGGGGATGCAATTTTGATGAACTGTTAAATTATTTGCTTAGAGATATTTAGTTACATATCTATGATTAGAATTCAACACACACGAGTTCACTGGTCTTTATAGAACTACCAGAAACTGATGTGACTATGGCCACCAGGGAAGGCCCATTATTATAAGTATCTGTAAATATCTACCTGACCCAGATCTATCAAGTGATGTTTCAATCATTCCCGAGGCAAGACAGCATTATCCTCATAAACTTGTCATAATGGCAAAGTTTCTGATAATGAATCTTTCTAGCTCTCCATGCATGAAAGAGAGTTTTGTGGTATGGTGGACAAATTGTATAACTTTTGTATTTACATAGGAATATATGTATTATTGTAAAATGATGTTGTGGGAATGACAGCTCATAATTGCTTCATATAATCTTCATAGAAACATCTGGAAATGTAATTAGTGTGATGCTCAAATTATCGCATTAAACCATCCCTTCCCGCATGCTGGGAAGCATTTAAAGGCCCTTTTCACGGGCACCCTGAAAACAACAAGCAGTGGTAGCAAGCAGCTTCCTACAAGTTCAGGGCATCTCATGGCTCCTCAGAAACCAGGGAACGTGAGGCCTGGCAATATGGAAAGGAACAGCTTTTTAGAGGACACAAAGATGCTGCTATGCCATAGAAGAGAGTCATTCTCCTTAGAAACTCACACTTGTTTAATTTGGGGACAGAAATAGACTAAATGTTACAATAGTCTTCTATGCCAGAATTATACTATCTCTGAACACCATTAGCTCTCGTCTCTGACTTCTACTCCACAAAGACCTCTCACAGCATAACTGTTTAATTAGAACATTGTGATTCGACAGGCAAGTCCTCTGAGACATTTGAGGTTATCAGCCAAGTCCTTCTTCCCCAGGCCAGACTGCCACTCAAAGAAGGCTCTCGGTACACAATGCTTTCTTTCATTCATGTGATTTCATTAACAACTCACACATTTTATATCCACACATTGCCCTCACACTGCCTGTCCCTTGGGCTAAGAAAAGGAAGAGGACCTTTAAAACTGACCTTCACTGGAAACCTGTGTACCACTGTCACCCCAATAAATTTTAATTAAAAAAAAAACCTGACCTTAAAAAACTATCTGATTCATGTGTGGCCTCGTGGTCTATTTTTCTCTCTATTAAGGTTACTTGATATTTGTCCTAGTCAAAAAAGGTCCAAATCATAACTGATTCATCCCTGAAGTCATTCCTGTATCTCCAACAACTTAACAAGGAAACCAACAACAACAAAATACATCAACCAACCAACATGCAAAGGAAATCATTTTTTAAGAGACAAGTTAATATACATCATATAGGGATCTTGCTCTGCTTCAGGAATGCTAGCATCAGTCACTGAAATCACCAAGTCCTAGCTCTCATATTATTTTGTTTTCTTAATGAGAGCAGCTTTCTGAATTCAAGTGTGTTTAACACCGATCTACATAGATATACACACATCTTAATCTTTTCACTCTTCATGCTTTCAGGTCACGTGTAAAAAGGATACTTCCAAGCAAAGCATAGAAGCCTCTGGAGTGATAGGCTCGCATCCAGGTCCTGTAGGACCTCCCATTCACCAGCCAAGTGATCCTGGGCAACTTACTGACTTTTTCTAAAGCTCATTACCCTCATCTATAAAACAGTAACTAGGAGCAACTGCCTCACAGGACCGTTGAGAGCTACATCACAGCTAGTTCAGTATTTGTTATTAAGTGGGCATGCAACTATTAGCTATTACCATTGCTAGTAGCAGTGCTAATGTGATATTATTGAGTTTATAGTGAATGGAAAAAGTCAAAGAAAAAAGGTCACAGGATGCTGAGGAAACACAGGAGACCTGGATGAATGTCTGTATTAAAGGGATAGTGGATACAGGGAAAGCCACATCTGTAATTGGACTGGATAAGGAAGTAAAATAGAGACTGATTTAAAGGTGTCCCAAAGTGAATGAGGATTCATTTCATAAAGTCAGGGTGCTTCTGGAGGGGAAGCCAGATAGGGCAGAAAGGAGGCATTTGGTGTACACGAACTTATTTGGGACAACAGTGGAAAGGTCGTGCAGAGAGCTGGCCTCGGGGTGGAGGGTGGACCGGCCAATGGAGATGTGAGCCCAGAGCTGCCATATAGGTGGAGCCAGCAAACGGCTGAGAATTTAATGAGCTTCGGAGACATCAGAGCTTTAGGTGGGATAAATGAGTGCTCCAAGAAGGACAGGAGAGTGAGAAAAGGACATGGGAACTAGAGCTGGGGAAGAGGAATAAAGAAAGAAGCATGTGCTGAACATAGAGGAGAGGCGCTCAAGACGACTCAGACGAGATCTCTAGGCCCAGTCCAGTGGGAGGCAGCAGTGGAGTGTGGGGTGCCCTCCTGGAGGGCCTGCACATGGGGAAAAATATCCAGGCTGCTGGCATGGGAGCCAATGACTGGAGCAGTCACGAACTTTGATGAGAGGAGTGTTGAAGGAAGGGAGAAAAAATGATTGGTGGAGGAAACTGGCACTGGGACAGAATTTCCAAGCAAGCCATCAGCTGAGGCAGAAAGTCAATATGAAGGCGGGAACAAAGACATTTCATTCTGTAAAGAAGCTAAGGGAACTCAACGGTAGTTAATTAATTTAAACAAAATGGCAGATAGTTGAAGGCCTTTCTAATGTTTTTATGAGTCTTGGTTCCAATGGTTCCTTCTACTTCCTCTTAGAAGTTCACTGGCAGTTCTTTTCTATTTGTAAAAACAGAGCTGGCCTTAGGGTCTGCAGCTAATGTCCAGGTGGCTTCGTATAGAGCGCCCATACGCCCTGCCTTGCCTGGCATAGGCCTGTGTCATGCTATTGTCCTGGCCTAAGTAGTAATGGCATCTCATTTTACTCTCAAAGATGCCCAGGTTTTAAAATAAAGCATACGGTCATCCTGTTTATGTCTTTCTCTATTTTTGAGCATTCTGATTTGCCACAGAGCTCTAATTTTCCAAAAGAGACTACACTCACATTGTCCCCCCACCCCCCCAGAACACCCCTTCATATAGCATATTTTTGTTTATTATGTCACAAAGGAGAAAGAGGATAAAGCACTTCTTCAGAGGCCATTGTGTTTATTCACTTAATTGTAAATTCATGGAGAGGAAATACTTTAGTGAACTAACTTGTTGATACCTAGGAAAATGTTGGATAAACTCAAGCTTCGTGGAATTGTACAGCATGTCTAAAAGTAGGCTCCTACACCTAGTACCTCAGTACATGCCACCTAAATCTAAGAGAAGCTCAGGAGGGTTGTCATCTTATATATACACCATCCAAAGATGGACACTAAGAAATAAGGCGTCTTCTTTATTCTTGGATGTTTGTTTTTTAATGAATTCTTAGAAAAAGAACTAATGATAAATAAAATTACATAGAACTTATTATCTGTGAGAGCTTTCCAGAATTAACTTCTTTTCAATACTCACAACTTCATGAGGTGCCAATTTTATCCCTATTTCACACGAGGCAACAGAGCACAGAGTACCGTGTAACTTGGCCTGAGGTAACCTGGCAGTTGAGGAGCACAGTCTGGGCTGAAATCACTGTCCCATCCCACCTCCTGCCTACCTTAGAAATCAGTAGCCAAACACACATCTATTAAAATGCTGTAAAGTCTGTGTGCTTTCATAGAAAGTTCTGTGACTATTGAGCCCCAAATGTAGCAACTGCCCTAGAGGCCTGTGTAATTTTACTTAATACTTGCACATATTATTCTTACATGTCATACAGAAGAAAGGGACTGTGTTTCACGAGAAAACATAAATGCAATGATTTTGAATGGTATTTGTTTGCAGCCAGTACCAATTTAGTCTCCTTTAGCCATTCAACAAATAGAAAGCATGTGCCTTGTACATGGCATCAAAGACACCGAGATACAAAGATGAGTAAGATGTAACCACTGCCTTTAAGGTCACTCAAGAAAGACTCACATTATGACTTCCACTGTCAGTTTTTATTGATGAGCTTCTCTTCCTTCAGATTTTAGCTATATACAGATACATCAGAAAAGGAAGGCATCTTGCAATATCGCTGTTCAGTGTAGATGAATTACATGTGTTCACACATCTGAATGATGAGTTCTTATACTCATGGATTCAAATGCAATATAGGTGATATGAGTACCGGCGAAGTTCAAATTTTAGCTCTGCCATTTCTAACCGGAAATTATTTAGCCTCTCTAAGCATTAGTTCCTTCACCTGTCAAGTGGAGTTAATAATACCATGTAGGTCTTGTGAAATGAAAATCAGTGAGGCATGGAAGGGGCCACGAGTATTTAACATCCATAGAAAACTCAACAGATGAGAGAGACTACTGTTGTCATTGATATAAAATTGTTGAAGCACATTCTACCTAGATAGAAGGGAACAAGTAGCAGCTGTAGTTTTGTTACACCTTGAACAAAGATGGCCCCTGAATCACGCCCCTGGCATTCATACCCTTGTTTGTCTGCTCCAACCATGAATCTGGGCTGCTCCTGTGACTTGTTCTAACCAACAGAATACTGTGAATGTAATACTGGGTCCATCTGGACCTGCGTCTTCTACTTTGGTGGCCGTGGGGGCCCTCAGCGACCCTGCTGGAAAGAACAGGGGAGAGACCATGTGGAAAGGCTTTGAAAACACATGAAAACACATGAAAAGGGGAGGGCCACCTTTCCCCATGTCCCGGCGAGCCTCAGTGACTCCAGATGCCCTGATTCCATCTGTCTGTGGATACATGAGAGATCCCAAAAGAGGCTGGCAGAAGAACCACCCAGCTGGGCCCAGTCAATCCCCAGGCCACAAGAGATAATACAACTGGGTTGTTGTTTTAAGCCATTAAGCTTTGGGGTTACCCAGCAACAGAAAACCCGAACAACAGTGCTGCCCAAATGACCTGAGATTCAACACACACTCTCATTCAACTTGGCTTACGTACAGCTCTGATAATCTGAAAAACAATCATGAATGATAGCAAGTTCTTCAAAGGCTGGGACCTTCTGTTGTATGCTTCAATAACTGCCCCCTCCTCTCTCAGATCTTGGTAAACAGAGAACTAAAAAGTATATAGGTGGCTGGCCACCTCACATGGCCACCCATGATGTCAGGTACTCTGTTCAATGCTGGGGAAAAGGCAGGCTCTCTGTCATTAAGGATTTTACAGTCATGACATCCAAGCAAAGAGTGATGGATAAAGTTCACTCGAAGAGGAAACAATTCCATCTTCACAACTCCAGTTCTAGGAAGGTACTGATTTCCCTAGTCTTTAGCCTGTATCATCTAATAAAAGATTTTTCTGTGTTTTTTTTTTGTTTTTTTAAACGAAAACCACTAAGTCTACTTTGCTTTCTCACCCCTAGATGTTCCCTTTGTGGGTCATGGTGGATTCTTTGCCTGTCCACGCTTGACCTCTTTTTAAAAGAAATCAAATGCTCCAATCAGAACTGGAATGTGTGATCGAGTTAGATGCTGAAAGCTATACAGCTTGGTTTGATGATTTCTTATTAAAATTAGATGCTAAATAGTGCTCTGATTATGCGCATGTTTGTTTTTCCTAATCATGAGAATTGTCATTACTGAAAAGTGTGTGTAAATATATTTATTTGGCTTAACAGCCATTCTGCTGATGTTTCTATTTTTCCTTGGAATGTCAAAGTCATGTTAAGGCAAATTTTGCAGCTTGACACAATTCTACCAAACCTCAAAAAATACCTCCCTCAAGCTCATATCGCCTTTTGGTAATTACTATATATTTCTCCTCTCCCTCCCAGCCAGACTTCTTAAAAGAAGTCTACTTCCTCTGTTTTCATTTACTCCTCAATCATAGGCTATGTAAATCTCAGCCTCATGGCTTCTCTGAAACTGTTCTCCCCAAGGACAGCAACGATGAGTTGTCACTGAACCCACCCAATACTTCTCAGTCCTTACCATCTTGTCAGGACCCGGCAGGGTAGGCCCTCCTCCTCTCTTGAACTCTCTCCTGCTCTGGTCAGGTGACACCACCGGCCCCTCCTGGCTTTCCTCCTAATGCTTTAGTGGGCTTGGTCTGCCTTCTCTGTAGGCTGTGCTGTCTCTGCTCATAGCTTACAGGTTGCAGTCCTCAGGTTTCTGCTGCAGGACCTGTGGCTTCCCACTTCACCTTTTCCCCTTAGAGTTTCACCCCCTGTTTTCAACAATCATCCAGGTGCCCAAGGCCTCCAGATCTGCATTTCTAGCCAGACCTCTCCTGATCCCAGTTCTCTATGGCCAAAGTCCCCTCCATCTTGGATGTCACAAGAAGCACACAAAAGCCAGCACGCCACAAAATAAATGATCATTTCCCCCACAAACCCACTTGTCTTCAGTGTTCCTGATGTAGTGAATGGTACCTCCACCCATCCAAATGCTCAGTGAGCAACAGAAGAGCGATTCTTTATTCTTCTCTCATCCTCCACACCCAATCTGTAATTGAGTCTTGCTCATGTTGTCTCCTACATATCTTTTGTAACGGTTCAGTCTTCAGTTCCTAATGTCACTATTTTTGTCTGGGCTGTCTTCATCTCTCCCCAACATTCTAATCAGCCACCTGCTAACCAGTTTCCCTGTTACCAGAATTAACAGGAACACTTAATATTCTGTTTGCAATGAGGCGTCTTCTTCATTCTGTCCCAAGTAAATTTTCTCTCATTACAGACACAAATATATAGTAGTTATATTAAAACCCTGAAACAGCATTTGGCACCACTCCCAACTTTCCCCACACTACAGAGAATAATTGTGTAAAAGGCAAGTCCTCTGATAGCTTCATCAGGACACTGCATTAGTATCAAGTCCAGACTCCATGGCATATCTTGTTAAGCCCCTCTATGAACAGACCCTTGCCCAAGACTTCATCTTCGTGTCTCCCTATTTTCTGCTCCTCCACTCACAATACTTTTCATACCATAACCTTTTTTTAAGCTCTCGATTGCCAGTCTCGCCTTCTCTCTTCTCCAGGTTTTCTCACATCTTGTAGTTTCCACCAGGAGACAAGTCTCTCTCACATTCATTGCCTAAATCCTTGGTTAAACATCCATTTCTCTGGAAAAACTTTCCTGGTAACTTGCAACTCAGCTGGGTTTTTTTCCTTGGAGTTCTTGGAGACCCTGTACATCTATCGTATCACTTATATTTTATTATAGCTGCTGGTTTAATTATCTGTTTTTCCCTCAAGACCACAGCCTTGGGAAGGTAGGGGCCCTATCTGTCCTCACTGTTGCATTTTTAGGGACCACAACAGTGTCTGGCACATAGATAAATGCAGTAAGCTAAGCTTGTAACCTTTATGAACTTATTATTATTTATAGAAGTCTAAAAACCTAAGCTCTGACCAAGTAGATAACATTAGTTTGTTAGCTTGAAAAAGGGGAACTCCAAGAGAACATTAAAGTTAGGGTGCAAAGGCCTAAATCAGCTCTCTTTCAAGCACACACGTGCCTATGCATGATCATCAGTTTTTAACCCACCCGTTTTACCTCGTTGCCTGAGTGGGAAGAACATAGACTTCCAGCTAAAGAGCTCTGCCAGTGACGGTCCATAGGGCCTTCCTGATGGACATACGAGTAGCAGTCTTACGCTTGATAAGAGGCAATAGTCTCTGATTATTAACAATGACCTTCAATCCTCTACTACAAAAGATGTCTGGAGAAGACTTGGTGCGGAATTTAAGGTTTATCTCTCTCCTCCAAAAATTGCAAATACACTCCCCCATTCACATGGCATAGTAGAAATTCCTAGCAGAGAAGAACTAACAATGTGGGTGGCAAAAGGAACCAACCATCCTAGATACCAAGAACAGACTATTCCTGAAGAACACTAGGTCCAAAGGCAGAATTCAAGTTAGACTGTCTTCATTATCCAGGAAGCTTTATTTGAAGAGGACTAATTCTAGACGTGGGCTTCCCAGGAAGGGAATCTTGGAACCCAGCAGTTGCTAAAGTCATCAATTATTCTGGGTAAATTGATGGAAGAAATAAAGGAAGCAGACTCTGGCCCTAAGGGAAAGGGGCAGCCAGAAACTAGGTGAAATAGTTAGCTAACAGGCCAGGGTTAAGGGTTGGCTCTTGTTCCATTTGGGACGTTTGGGGGTAAGTAGAACCTGCAGCAGAAGGCCAAGGAGGCAGAGGGGCTGAAGGAGGAGGCTGGAGCTCCATGCTCATGTGACTCCCTGAGAATTTCCTGCCCACAAACACTGCTGCACCAGTGTTGTGTTGCACAGAAAACACTGGGCAAACGCAAGTAGGCTGTTCCTGGCCCCTGCAATGAGTACAAGGGGAGCTCCCAATATATTTCAAGCCTGGCTCTTCATTATTGCTGGCAGTTGGGTGGGGCTGGCGCAAGCAAAGATTCCCAATTGTGTGCTATGGTAGAGGAACAGGCAACCAATTAATTACTCCCATTTGAAAGTTGCTGCCTTATTATAACACTACTTTACCTATGTTAGGTGGGTTTGCTAACAGCTGGAATGAAAGTTGAAAAAGCAACCTTTGAATTTCTATGAACCAATTAAGTTGCAGTACTTTGTGGGCCTAAAAGTATCACGGACTGAGACTCCTCAATCTGAGAAAACACAGAGAATCTTTGCAAGAAAATATCAATTCAGCAATGAGTTGAATGTTAAACCAAAGAGGAAAGTTCCTTTTGTTTCTTGATTGAAAATGGCAAATTAAATCAGCACAGAATTTTGCAAATAAGATATAGGCATTTGTCTATTAGTAGATGAAAGGATTCACCACATTTTAAATAACTTCTTGATTTATTCCTCCACCTTAAGCACCCACTCCATGATTTTAGTCTGTATTGTGTGTCCACGTTGAAAATCACTAATTCAAGAATGCAGCTCTGTCCTCACAAGCTCTTGACCTGCCAGCTTGCTTCTGGCAACTGCTCTTACTGACTGTTTTAGAATTATTTGACCGCTTTCAAATTTAAAGTCTATTGATTTTTCTAATTCCTCTCAACCCACTGGACTTTTCCTTTCTTATCCAATTTAAAGTTCAATACTGCAGTCCGCTGAATTGTGTCCCTCCAAAAGATATGTCCAAGTCCTAACCCCCAATACCTGTGAATGTGATCTTACTTAGAAATAACATCTTTGCAACTATAACTAAATTAAGGGTCTCTGAATGAGATTATCCTGGCTTAGGGTGGACGCTGAATCCAATGTTTGGTGTCCTAAGAGGATGGAGAGATTTGAGGCACTGGGGTGGGCGTGGGGGGGGGGGGGTCTGTGCAGGTGAGCGAGGGGGAGTGGGTGGCGGGTGGGTGTGCACATACGGGGGCGGGCGGGGGGGGGGGGGAGGCCGTGTGAAACAGAAGCAGAGATTCGAGTTATGAGACCACAAGCTAAGGAACAGAAAGCGCTGCCCCACAGCCACTGGACGCTAGGAGAGAGGCATGGGACAGACTCTCCCTCAGAGTCTCCAGCCAGGAGCAACCAACGCTGCCAAAACCTGGATTTAGGGCTTCTGGCCTCTGGAACTATGAGAGAATAATTCTGTTGCTCTAAACCACTAAGTCTGTGGTGATCTGTTGCCTCCTTTCCTTTCTTTTTACCCATCCGGCAAAACTCCAGCCCTGGATGGACCCAACTATCTGCTTTATCTGTAGCTATACCTGGATAGCCAAAGCCACTGAAAAAAAGTCACCAGCGCTGAATATTTGTAGATTCACAATCACAAATCTGAAATGTTCTTCACTCTGCATGTCCCCTTCATCTCCTCCCTGTGAGGAGAGGACCTCACTTATTACCTAGAGAAGCTCAGCCATCAGATAGGGTCACTCCCGACTTCCTCCCTCCCGACCTCTGCGGCCAGACCCTCTGCTTCCCTCTCACTCCAGTGGAGGAGGTGCTCATTACTTCTCCGATACTAGCCCTTCTAGCTGGGCTTTAAATCCCACCCACTCCTAACTTCTCAGCACCCTTATCCGATCTCTTTTGTCTCATATATTTTCTAACTTTCTCCCTCCTGGATCTTTCACATTGGCTTGTCATGCTTATGTCTCTTCCATTATAAAAGGACAACACATCAGAAGGAACCCAGACAACCCCCCCTCCCCAATCAAATCACACTCAGACGAGGCCCTGTAGACACACATTTCTCCGTCATCCATCCTTGTCCTGTCTCTTTTCCCCACTTCACACCCAGACTTCTTCAAAATGTGTCCTAATTTCCCCCATTTCCTACTAACTTCTCACTTCACAGGAATCTGGCATCTATCCCCAAATAATCCACCCAGACAGCTTTTTAAGTCATCAATGACCTCTAGTGGTTCAGAATCACTCAAGTCAGTGGGCATTTTCACTTGACTTCTTCATGGTACTGAACAGGGTTAACTGCACCCTCTGGGAAACACTGCCCGCCCCTGGCTACTGTCACACCAAATTCTTCTGGTTTCCTCCCACCTCTCTACCCACTGCCCATCTGTCTCCTTCACAGGTTCACCCTCCTCTATCCAGTCATTAGCGATGCTATTCCTCCTGTCTATTAGGCTATCTTTTTAAAAATGTATTCTATATTTGTTCCATAGCCAATCTCATACACAGTCATCACTCTAATTCACACATATATACAAATGACCCAATATTTACATATCCGGCCTAGACCGCTCCTTGGATTTCCATAGATTCAACTGCCAACTCTGGCTATCACAAAGTC
Organism: Hipposideros armiger; assembly: GCF_001890085.2. Lineage (NCBI taxonomy): Eukaryota > Metazoa > Chordata > Mammalia > Chiroptera > Hipposideridae > Hipposideros > Hipposideros armiger. Next base: position 381,769 of record NW_017732162.1, read on the forward strand.
AACTCGAACTCACACCGAAGTTTGTAATCTTATCTCTCCCTCCCCCTGCCCTACCCCCACCCCACCAAACCTCTCATTCTCCCGAAGTACTCATCCCAGAGGACAGGGGCACTTCTCTTTCTCCCTCCTAAACCTGACCTGTCACTAAGTCCTGCCACTTGTTCCTTGTGACAGCACCCAAAGCCATCCATTTCCACTACAAATGCTAGTCTGCCAGTGGCCTCCTAACTGGTCTGTCTGCAGCCACTCATGCTCTTGTCTCATTTGTTCTACAGGATGTGGTCCAGTGAAGGTCCAGTCTTTGGTGATCTCTCCAGCCTCAGCCCATACCACCCTCCCCACGCTTCCTTCTCCAGCCACTGGTCTTGCCTGCTTTCCCAGGCTGCTTCTACCACAAGGACTTTGCACATGCTGTTCTGCTGCCTGGTGTGCTCATGTTCTAAATTCCTCCCCTTCCTCAGCTCCTAGATTCTGCTTCGCTTCCTCAGGGAAGTCTCCCTGGCCTCTCAGACTGAGTCCCGTCTCTCTCTCTCTCATTCTCCCAAGTACCCTTCCTCCCTGCTCTGTCAAACTGCAACCTCATCTTTCTTCTTGTGATGTGATCACCTGCCTCTCCAGCTACACCTTGCAGGCTCCGAGGTCAGGCCCCGACAAAGTCTGCTTTTGTTCACAGTTACATTCCCAGAGCCAGGTACAGTCTCAGAATGTGGCAGGTTCTTAGTAATTTTTTTTATTTGTTCCCCCACCCCAAGGCCCTCATGTGCAGGAAAGATTAGAAGCACAAAGGGAATTTTGACACATTGTCGATTTCCAGGGCCAACCCCTGCAGTTTAGGATTCTGTTCAGAGGGAACAAAAGCATAACTCAGTGGCATTTTCACAGCTTATTCCTGCCAGGTCTACTTTTTTAAAATATAAATTCAGTCCTCATTTCCAAGGAATTTGGATAACATAGCTACAGCTGACTATCTGGCGAGGCATTGCCTGTTCTATTTCGGAGCGGATGTTATCATCTTTTTTTTGTTCCTGGGGCAGGTGTGGGGATGTGTTATGGACATCCATTGCTGATTCCATGAAAGAAGTTGGGCATCAGGCTAACTGCTCCCCAGGGCCTGGGTAAAGCCTCAGAGGACAGGCTGAAAAGCATGCCGAAATCACGTCCCGGAGGACCCATTATTTTAGGGTCTATGCATTACTGCTTTCCTCCTACTGGTATGAGATGCAGGGATGTTTCTGAGGGAAACTCTTCATCTTGTGGCGCTTTCACCACTATCCAGAGCTCAGTCGCTGAGCTTAATGCTGAAGGCGTTTTAAGGACACTGCCCTCCAGCTTGGAATAGCAAGGCTGTACAAGCTGCATGAGATATGGAGATCTATCTTTGAAAAATTCCTACAGTAATTACTGATGCCAAAATTGAGGAAAATGTTGAGATCATAATTTTCTAATTTTCGTATTGCTATACAAACTGCAAAGCAATATTTCTGGGTGTACTTTGGAAGATGTATACAAAGACACACATGTCCTGTAACCTGAGTTACAGTAAAGCTACAGCATAGCTAATTATGGCAAATTATAAATGTAACTCACTGTGGCAATAATAACAGGCCATGTATGCATTATGTTAATGTCCTTTCATATGTTCAGAAAAGCATACAATTTTAAATACAAATATATACTATAAATGCAATCTATGGACCCATTCTTTGTATTTAAAAGTGTAGACGTTATTGTACATGTGAAATGACATTACATACACATACATATAAGACAAATATATGCATACCAGCTAAAATGGGCCAACCAATGAACATTCTTACAATCAAGCAATCCTCTTGTATATTTAATAGTTGACCCTTATCCATGCATAGGAAAGTTTGTAATTCAAAGTATTACTTGAACATATATATAATTTATGATGTTAAAAATCCTTATGTTACCAATATTTTTCTCCTTTAGTCTAAAAACTAGCACAGAAAGTCTCTCCTTCCCCAAAATTATATTCAAAATAATATTCTGAATCCAGTTAAGTACAAAGGACTTTTTTTTTAAATTAGAATGGCTTCAGTTATATAATGAACCCATCCATCTTTTAAGATATAAAGATATTCCATTGTGTATCCTCTAGCTTCTCGAATCTTGAAACTGAAAGTCTCTTTAAAAAAAATACAAAAAAACCCCAACTACATACACATATCACATTCAGCTGCTAATTTAATCAGTTTGGCCATAGCGATCATAAAAACTTGCTAAGAATAAAGATAAGAATGATTAAAATTTCAACTTTCCTTGCACATGTTTTTTTAATTCTTTCTCTCCAAAGAGTTTCACATGAAAAAATTTTCAGACTTTTAATGATTCATGAGTAACTTGATGCCATTGTACTTGCATCTATCAAAGGACACGTTTTCCAAAATTTCGAAAGAGTCAGCATGATTGATCAGGTGCTTTTTCACATGAGAGGCATCCCAGCTTTGCCAATTGCTTTGCCAAACGGACTAAACAAAGCTCTTGATTTGCCAGGAGGAAATGCGTCTACCACACCAACATTCATGGGTTCACGCTGGTAAGTGGCGATGATTTAAATGTACATTTCTATTATTACAAACCATTCTTCATAGCAAAGCCAAGAAGAACTCTGTAGGGGATCTTGTGGAATCTTTGCTATTATTTTTTCCAGTGCTTACAGAACACTCCCTTTTTCTTTCTTGTTCACGTGTCTTACACCTCACTTTGCTTAAAGAATATACTTCATTAGATTTCTCTTCTCCAAGGCAATGATCTACAAGGTATGATCAAAAAAAGAAAATAAATGTTTAAATTAAAAAGAATAATTATTCAGTAAAACACACATTGCCATTAATCCCCCTCAAAATGTTCCCGTTTGCTTTGACCATACTTATCCCATCATTCTTGCTACTTTCTGAAGCAGTCTGGAAGTCCTCTTTCGTGAGTATCTTTAGTTGCATTGTTGTGGCTGCCTCGATGTCCTGAATCGATTCAAAACATTTCCCTTTCATGATCATTTTGACTTTGGGGAAGAGCCAGAAGTCACACAGTGCCAGATCAAGTGAATAATGTGAATGAGGACACAACATGTTTTCCTTTGACAGAAATGGCCATACCAGAAGTGATGTGTGACATGGAGCCTTTCCGTTGTGATCACAAAATACAGTGAATGCTGCTGCCAAGTGCCATCCAACAGAAAGGCAGGGATCTTCAATACGGGAAGTGGCGCGTCAAACCTTAGTAACAGTGTGTGACAAGTTTCAACTTGTTCAGTACAGTCAGTCTCTACAGTTGAGAGAAGGTGTGTTTTAAAGTGTGCCGTAAATCATCCTCCACCATGACAAAGCTCTATGTCACACATCACTTCTGGTATATGGCAATTTCTGTCAAATAAAAACATTACGGTGTGTCTTCATCCACCTTATTCACCAGATCTGGCACCATGAGACTTCTGGCTCTTCCCCAAAGTCAAAATGATTCAGGACATTGAGGCAACCATGACAGTGCAACTAAGGACACTCACGAAAGAGGACTTCCAGAACTGCTTCAGAAAGCGGCGAGATCAAGGGAATAAGTGTGTTTGAAGCGAGGGGATGTATTTTGAGGGAGATTAATGGCAATGTGTCTTTTACTGTAATAAATATTTTTGTTTAAACATTCACTGTATTTTTTTATCACACCTCGTAAGTGTCCTTTTCCGTGTCACCCTGGGGCTGAGGGGAGTCAGAGGAGTCATCCATTTAGTTTTACTTGCATGTGAATCTCTCAGTAGTGTCTGGGAATGCAAGAAAGACCCACACGTTCACCTTAACAGACCCGTACCATGACCAAGAGGCTGGAGAATGCAGTCATGAGAAGGTACTAAGTCAGAGGGTGACAATTCAGAGATTCATGGAATTCAGAGGCTCATTGTAATCTCGGAAATTCAGAGATGATAGCAACAGGGCATTGGGGCTTCCATCTAAGAAACAGTCCGAACATGACCTGGGGATGTCTACCAAGAGAACTACTTAAGATTTCAAGACTTTCGGCAGCATGTTTGTTATCCTCTTTCATTCCCCAAAACAACTAGCATTAAAATTATTGGATCTGTGGACTAGTGTTCAGGTACAAGAAGCAGATCATCTCCTATTTCACGGTTATTTTAGAGGTGAGGAAAGGGGGGAGAGAACCAAGAAACTGAGAAGGTGATGATTCCCAGGAGGAGAGACAGCAGGTTGAGTTTTTAAGGATGTACAACAAGAAGGAAACAAAAGTGCTGGAGTAGGCCTGCAAGACCTGGGCACATAATTAACAAAATAAAAAACAAAAACAAAAACAAAAAGAATCTGCATAGCTCTTCTATCATCTCATCTAAAACCCAACAGGGTGATATCAGAACTCTTTCACTATACATTTGCCTCATATACTCTTTCTCACTTAAAAAAATATCCACATAGTGTGACATAAACTCTCCACAATTTTAAGTCATGTAAAGTACTATTCTTACCCCTATTCTATAGATGAGGAAACTGAGTTAAATAAATTGAGCAAGGTCATATAACTACCACGTGTCAGAGCTGGGGCTCGAAGCCAGTTAACCAGACTCCAGAGTCTCTGCCCTTAACCCCTCAGTTAAACTGACTTGCCCCAATGTCCTTTGCTGTCCACTATGCTACGAACTGTATAATTATCTTTGTTATCACAAGGATGCTTCATTTCTATTCTCCTGTGTCTTCCTGCCATTCTTTTCATGAATAAATGAAAAGAATCATTTATTCAAGATCATTCCTCCATGAAATAACTTACTTATCTGTCAACAACTATATATAACTTATTTTCTGCTGTGTGTTGATTTTTACTGGAGCAGTGAAAATAAGGATGAAAAATAAGAAATGCATCGTGAATGCTAGAATGAAAGCATTCAATTATAGAAAAGATAAAATTCTAAGTTCAGATGTTTATAGATCATATAAAAGTGATGGTTCTTTAATGAAAAAAAACCAACAAAAACTGAGGCACAAGAAAACATGTATGATCTAAAAGCCAGTCTCAATCATATTTAAGAATTATTAGAGGGCCGGCCGAGTGGCACGTTGGTTAAGAGCTGGCTTGGGATGCCAGCTCTGAGCAGCAGGGCCCCGGTTCGGATCCCACATGAGGGCCAGCGACACTGCCCTCTACAGCTAAGATGGTGAACAACAGCTTGACCTGGAGCTAGGCTGCTCTGAGTCACCAGCGATGGCGTAGGCTGCAGCCCCTGCTGCAGCGGGCTGCCATAAGCTACCTTGTGTGGCTAGCAGCCAGTGTGAGCGGCCGGCAGCCGGTGTGAGCTGCCAAGAGCTGCCGTGAGCAGCCGTCCAGTGGCCAGCGACTGATCTGCCTCACCCAGGAAGAGCGCAATGATAATACCAACATGGGCCAGTGAAGCGACGTCCTCCACAATTAGACTGAAGAACAAAACGACAGCAACTTGTCTGTTCCCCTTCCCCCAATTCTCCAGTGCTGTTCCCTTCGCTCAATTCCCCAATAAAATCTTTAAAAAAAAAAAAAAAGAATTATTAGAGAAAAGAGCCATTCTAACATTTGATTTTTTTTCTTTGGTTCAGATAACCTACAGTAATTAAATCCTACTAATTAACATACAAAGTCAAAGTCAACAAAAGCCCAGTGAGAAATGAAGAAAAAAATAATCTTACCTGCAGATGTGTGTTTGAACTTTTCACTTTTCTTCTTCCTCCATTTCCAAGGCTTGAAAATCCTTCCCAGGTTGGCAAACTTACTTCTCCTCCGGATGGGTGGGGTATGGGTACCTGGGACGAGGGAGTCCGAACGCATCGCCGCCAGCCTCTCCACTTCCTCAGCTTGTTTTTTCCCCAAGAAAAAGGTGGAAATAAAGAGAGAGGAAAAAAAAGTGTTCAAATGGGGGCCTCACAGATGGCCAACATTTTCCATGGTTACAGATAACAGAAACCACATGACTGAAGTCCTATTTCTCTTTCTGCCTTTTGGAATGGCAGTCATACCAACGTGCCCTAAAGGCTGGGGACAGTCAGCCAAACCTTAGGGACTTGGAAGAACCCAACGAAATTTGCTCAGCCTTAACTTGGACTTGAGAAGGAGGACAAGGAGGGGGAGAAGAAGGAACAGAGCCCTCATGACACGTCAGAGACTCCCCCTCAGGCAGGGAGGGGATGTTAGTGTAACTACTGGCCAGCAATTTCTCAAATAAGACTTGGCAGATGCAATCACTATAACACCGTCTGCTGAGGAAAGAGGGAGAAAACATTTATCAACTGTCTATTCCAGTGCCAATGCCTCCACCACCCACGACCCTCGTTCCTACTACCCTGCTTTACCCGCACCCGCAGAAGCACTCGAATCTGTCGAGAAAGGGGATCCTAAGGTTTACCTTAGGTTTACTGACCGATTTTAGAATCACTCGCCCTTTATTGGATTTTAGAATTGCCTTAATTCCTCTTGGTCATTTTGTTTCTGGTGTTTTGCTTAATTAAAAAAAAAAAAGATTCTTAGACATTGAGAGCTGAGAGTGACTTTAGGGACCATCTAAACTAATGCCAATTACTTTACATTTGAGGACATTCAAACTCATAACACCTAGTGGGACCCCTTCCTTAAAGGCCAAAATCACTGTGTCCTCTTTTATCATGTGGAATAAAACGAACTCTTTTCCAACTTACATGAGAATTTGCCCAGCTCAGGGAGGTAAATATACCGTGACTTGAATTTTTAAGATAGGAATAATCAGAGAAAATCAAAGGGGTGAGAGGGACTCGTCTTTCCAGAAAGTCAAATTACATCTAGGGCCGTGGCTGACCCAAAACCACTCGGTTGGGCCTCTAACACCATCTTTCAGGAAAATCACATGGACTTTTGTAACACAGGCTGTCCTCGGAAGCTCGGTCTTACAGCCTGGTGGCGTGCCTGCTATCACCTGAAATGGCTTTTAACTCAACAAATATATATGGAACATTGACTGTGTGCCAGGCAGTGTGTTTGGGTGACAGACGATGACAGGTAGGTAAAGATTCCTGGCAGCACGACTGAAAGGAAGTAGATGGATTTGAGACATGTCTGGGAAGCAAAGTCCAGAGGACTTAGTGACGGATTGGGTGGCCTGAGGGGAGGGAGGCAGATTGTTCCTGATGCCCAGATTCATGTCAGTGAAGTAGCATCTTCACTAATGGAAACAGGGACCATGAGGGGAGGTACAGGTTTGCAGGTGAAAGCAGCAACAATTTGGATAGGTTGCATGGTGGTGGCAATTGAACCTTTAACTACATGGTTCAGTGCAGTGGTAACTCCTCCTCTCAATCATTATATTACTATGTTACCACTTAATAGTGTGCCAGACACTGTGATCATTTCTGGGGCAGGAATGCGACATGGTTGAGCACAGAGTCTAGAGGAAGAGACAAAGGGCTCAGTGTGCAAAATTGCCGAAACAGGAAACCACATAAGATTCAATGGAGGCAAAGAGGAGAGAGCGACTAATTCAGCTTTGCAGTGTTGGCGAAGACCCCAGGGACGTAATGTTTGGCTAGTTTTTGAAAGAGGAGAAACTGTCCTCTCCACATGAGGAAGAGGGAGAAGTGGATCCCTGGAAGGAGAACAGACCCAAAAGGAAAGAGGGGACTGAAAGAGCATGGCATTCTAGGAACTGCAAGAAACCCTGTGAACCGTGAGCGTCAGTTACGCTAGTAAGATGGAGAGGTGGTAGCTGGAGGGGTCTGGAGCCAGGTCATACAAGCTTTTGAAAGGTAATATTAGGCATTTGGGTTTCACCCTCTAAGTGGTAGAAAAAAGATGAGCATTTGAAAATGGAAATTGACATTATTAAGTTCAACAAATATGTATTCAGTGCTCACTATGTACCAGACGCTTAGGCTATGTCGTAAACAAAACAGATAAAAATACCAACTCATGGAGCTTACACTGGGAGGCAGGATGGGAAGCAGAATACACATGAAAACTAAGTAAACTGTAGCGTTTGCTAGAAGATATGTCCTTTGGAAGAAAAATAAAAGTTGAACATGGTAAAGGACACCAAGAGTGTCTAGGTTGGGGAGGGCTTCAGTGTTAATTAGCCTGATTGAGAAGTTACACCTTGAGGGCACAATTAGATTTATTTCTAGGACTATCACTGTAACAGCAATGGGAACCTGAACAGGAGTGTGAAGAAACAGGTGGCAGAGAGAGTAATAAGGAGGCGCCTGCAATAGTCATAGTGACTGGAAGCCCAGAAGGGGAGTGACAGAAGGGACAGAAAGATGATGGCATTCAGCCAGGTGGTAGAATCGACAGATCTTGGTAACTTTTTGGATAAACATGAGGGAGGACAAGGAAGCAAGAATGGCTGAAGTTTTTGCTTTTCATGACTGGGTAGGTAGTGCAGACTTCCAATTTTTAAAAGAACTTTGTAAAAGAAACAGAATAGGATGGTCGATCAATGACAAAGGCGTTGTAGCCAGATAACACAGTGTTTTGCAAAGTCTCTTTAAGGGTTTGGCTTTTACTGCTTAAGGTAACGGAGAACTACTGAAGGAAAACTTGCCAGGATGGGGATGGGAAGACTTGGTTTGGTCAGTCGGCTGAGCTACAAGAACCAGCAGAGAGTAAGGGATTGAAGATGTAGGAAAGAGGTAGAGAAGTATACGAAACAGGGTTTTTAGGGAGGAGAAAGGAGGTGGGATCAAAAGTACATACAGAAGTGTTCGTCAACGGAAGGTTTTATTCTGAGTTATTGGAAGTTTGAACTGGGGCCTCTGACCACAAATGGCAGAGATGAGATGTGGGCCCCAGGGAGATTAACCTAGCAGCAGTGGGTAAAATGGATTACTGGAGGCTGAGGGAAGAAAATAACCACCGAGGAGATTTTAAGTAAGTTTGGGTTGCAGGGTGACTGAGGAGAGTAGTTAAAAAAACAAACAAACAAACAACAATAACAGCAACAGCTACAAGGAGGCAAGAGAAGGAAGTCAAATGAAGCATGTAAACAGCCTCTGGAACAACGCTGGATTTGGGAATTGTTCTCATTAAAGGGTATCAGCTGCTTATATTGGTGCTTTTTCAACAATGCTCAGTAGCTGGGTAGCCACATAGGTAGTGACAACTGCGGGAAACTGTACCAGGAGGTATTGAGTCCAGGATAGAAGCCAAGTCAAGATAGTCTAGTGATTGGATTCCCAAAAAATGGCTTTCTTTCATATCCATCCCCTTTTTCTCATTTCTTACCTTCGTTATGTATAACCTTACTATTGCTTGTCTAGGTTTTGCAAGTCTCCCAACCTCCATTCCCAACCCCAGTGTCCTGCCTTCAAATCTCTATTTTGTACTGTTGCTGGATTGCTCTTCCAGAAGCCTGCTCATCTCAGAAACTTTCAACGGCTTCCCACAACTTATAGTACAAAGCTCTCATTTCCTGTCTTGGCCTTCAGGTACCTCCACTGGAGTGACCCGCCCAGAATCACCTTCTAGTACCTCTCTTAGCACACGCTGTGGCCACGATGCAATGCTCCTGCCACAGCAGCCTCATCCTGAGGTCTGTGGATCCCAACGGGCTTCCAGGGGCCATCAAAGCACTGGAATTAAGTGCAAAATTTTGTGTATATTTGGGTATCTGCATTTGGTTGGAAGAGTTCCCATCTTTCTTTTGTTTTTCTAGTCTAAGACACAAACGGTGAAAATTTTGAAGTATCCATGTTGAGGCTTCTTGGGTTAAGCAAACCTAAAACATCTTGAGCTAAAGGTTAAACATCATGTACTAAATCCAACCCCCCAATTATTTTTTTTAATCAAGATACAAGTTATTCAAGATGGATATCAAGTTCACTCTCATAGTTGGAACTCAGTAATGATTTGTTAACTAAGTAAATGAATGAAGGCATTTGATTCAGCTCATGAAAATTGGTATCACTATTTGTCTTTAAAAAAGTACACCACTAGGACCAAAAAACTTTCATAATCACATCTTTAAGAAATGAATAAAATTTATTCTGAAATAAGCACATTAAAATAATTATAAGAAATTAGGATTGCTTTTGAAAAACCTGGAGTGGCGAGAAGCTGACAGAGCATTATAAAAGCATAATTATAATGCCATAATTAAATGAATCCTTAATACATATACTCTTAAAATCAAGCTGTTTAGCTCTTAAGTTCCCTAGATAATATTGAGCAGACTGGATGATTTCACGTTTTAACTGATTTATATTTTCATCATCCACATTACACATCTGACGGCAGGGGCGAGGCTCTCAACCTGACTGCTTGGCTACCCGGTAAAATTGAAAGGCTTAAGAGCAAAGAGGCCAACTGTGAACACACACAGTTGAAGAAAAACAAAAGGAAACAAAACTGGGTTCAAAATAAAGTGGTTGCCGACTAACCGCAGGGACATAAAAGAGAACGGGATGGAGACAAGTGGGAGAGGAAGGGCGTACAGGCCAGACATGTTTATAAAAACAGACCATGAAAAGGCTGCTGTACCCAGGCCCAGTGCTCTCAGAGGTGGCGTCCCCATGCTGCTGAGAGAGGAGACAGCTGTCTGGAGAAAATGCTCACTGAGACATGAATCAGCTTGAATGTCAACTGCCAGGACTGAGGATGCTGAATCAAAAGGTAGTAAGCTGGCAGCTGAGTGACTTCTGAGAGCTGAGGGAGAAAGGGAGGCCTGGACCACAATAATCTCTGGGGTCTTTCCCTTACCCCGCTCCAAGAAAAGACTCTTCTAAGAGACTAGATAGTCTGGGCTCCCTTTCGTGACGTGACAGGGATTTGCTTTATCTGTAGGGTGAGAAATGGTTGGGAGATGATTTTTCTTTCCCTTTAGAGGAGGAGAGGAAATACTTCATTTATGCAATCATTTTACTTACCGAGAACCCAAGTAGCTGCGTCTGTGGGTGCTCTGAAGCTCACCCCTTGTTGTAGCCTGGGTTGCTCCTAATGGGCTCTTAGAGCATGCAAGGAGGGGAGGTGGGGCGGGCCAGGAACACTTCAAATGGCACCCTTACCATTACACAGGGGGTGCCAAAAAAATGTATACAGATTTTAAGAAAGGAAAAAACTATTAAAATTGTAATAATATATACCGATAACAAAAGATAAATACAAGTCACAGTTGACTTCTGCAGTTACAAGAGGTGCTCAAAGTGGTTGCCATCAGCGTTCAGACACTTTTGATTATGGCGAACTACTGCTTGAGCAACATTGACCCAAGTGTCCACTTGTATACATTTTTTTTGGCACCCCGGTATTTCTCATGGTTGCTTGGTTTTCAAAAGGTTTATCCAAAGAAAGCACCAACTTTGGTGTCTTGCTGGCCTAGAAAGTGTTAGTCATACACTGTTCCTCTGAGAAGGAAGCCACGGTGTCTGGGCTCTCTGATGTCTAGTCAACAACAGAGGCAGAACGGCCAGGACATCTGGGGCCCCGATTCTAGATCTTTCCATGTGTCAAGTGCTCCTAGGATTTTTAAAGGACCTGAAATGCTCACAGATTCGATACTGTAAAACCTTGGATTGCGAGTAACTTCGTTTGTGAGTGTTCCTCAAGATGAGCAAACATTTCTAGTACATTTTAACTTGGTAAACGTGCGATGTCTTGCAATACGAGTAGTTTGTTTCCGTAACGAATTATGCTCGCAAACCAAGGTATTACTGTATTTGCTTCTCAAACCAAAATGAACACAAAAATAGAATGCTTAGGTAGCAGGACTGGATAACATTCACTTTTCCTCCCAATTTCATCAGAAGGGGTTTTCACCACATTTCACCATCCTAGAATAGGGGCCAAAGATGGGGGTGGAGGTTGAGGTTACCTGTCAGTTCACTACACTGAGCTTCCCAAGGCCTCGGCCTCTCACCTTTCTGCAGCAAGCAGCATTACCTTTTCTTACAGCTGCAAAATGATGTCATACAGGTACCCAACCATTTAGAAAATTCTCAACAACTGTAGCTTTCCCCTTTTAAAAATGCACTTTCAGTTTTACAGAGATGCCTAATGGCAGGGAAATGAAAGAATGATTTGAATTTAAGCAAAAGAGGGCAGTATTTTCCCTTTTCACTCCACAAGTTACACCATGCTCTTATCGAGGTTAGATCTCTTTGAAGAGTTTCTGATCAGTCTGGGACTGAACTATTGGGTTGTCGGGAAAGTCATGGGTTTTTTTCCTATGTTTTTCATCGCAAAAATGCATCATGACTTTTCCAACAACCCAATATAATATCTACAAGGTGTGTTTAACCAAAACAAAAAAAGGGTGATACTTTGTATTCTATAATATAATTAGGGGCCTCTGCCTTGTCCCATGAGTTCAGGAGTGGGATGAAGAATGGGACAGGGGAGTGTAGGGGAGGAAGACGGGTATTAGAGGAGGTAGTCATGGGGACAAAGGGAGGCTCGTCTGCCTAGAAAACATTGACTGGGTGTGAGACCACATACAAGCCTATAAGGAACTGGGAGAAAAAATAAAACTGACCACGGAGCTATGCAAGGGTTCAGTGCCAACACAGACGTGATGCCTGGAAGCTGACTGGTGTTACTATTGCTGAGTCTGAGGACACGCAACGTTCTCACCTACCTTCTCACTCTGTCCTCTCCTGACCTTCACCACTCTTTGCTAGTCTTGCACCCTCTGCGTACCGCCCTCTTCTTCCTCATCCCTTAGCATTGACTCAAAGATGGATCCAATCTGTACATTAGAACTAATGTATGAATACTGATACTGGCCCAGCATAGTGTTAATGAGACTACAGCTGCATTTAACAAAGGGTTTATCCATCTTAATCCAACGTCTGCCTAACTTGAGTTTGCAGGCCCCAATGAGGAGGGGAGAGAGCTCTGGTGTCCCTCGGTTTTCTGGACACACAGGTGGCTGCCTTCTCTACCTGAGAACCGCCCGAGGAAATACCAATTACATGCCACACAAAGCCACCTTCACACTCCAGACACAACCATCGTATACCACCATGACGTTGAGTCTTGCCCACTGTACCTCTGGAAAGACACATATACATGTTTATTGAGACAGCTGTTAATGTTGTTGCTACAAGAAGGATATCCTTCAGGGTAGAAGAACAACAGTGGGTGTGACTGTACAACACCGTCCTGTGGGTTGGGACATGGCAGGAAAGAGAGTGAGGCCGCATATACCTAAGCCCACGCTCCTCAGCAGATTTGCTCAGGCACTTGGCCCACTTCCTCCTCTCTTTTCTGGCTCCAGATATTTCTGCCTGGTAGGAGGCGATTCTATCCACTGCCAGGAGCAGGTCCCAAAGAATGCTTTCCTAGGCTTGCCACTGCCTTTGGCACTATGAACAGGCTGGCACCTTGGCTAAAGGACATGAGGACACCATGCCAGCATGCAGTGGCAGGAAGAGAGAAGGGGAATTCATGGACCCATGGGACCAAAGATGGCCCAAGTCATATTTCTGCAATTGAAACCCAAGAGGAATACGAGAAGGCCCCTAAATCCTGTGCCCTAAGATGTACGGATTTTTAAAGAGAGCGAAGGGGGCAGCTCTACTGTTCTAGATCGTTGGCTACTGTAACAGAAAGAGGCGACATGACTCCCGTGGTCTATAGAACTCTGCATAATGTTAACAGGATTTCCGGTTTCCTCAGAACAGGAAGAGAGATGCTAAACAGGACGGCGCTTCCTTAGGCATTGACATTGATGACAACGATGACGGCAATAAAAATAAAAAAAAGTATTTTAATAACAGCTATCACTTTTTAGTCACTAAGTCTGTGCCAGGCACCGACCAAAGCACTTAAAGTATTACCTTATGTAACCCTCACATTAATCTTATGAGGGAGCAATTATTATCACCATTTTACATTTGGGAAAACTAAAGTGGAACTAATGAATAGAAAGGCATAATTTTTGGAAGAAGAGAAATGCATGCTATTTTCAAGAATACCTCTCACTCTGTGAAAGCCTGGCTTTTCAAATCTCCATATTACTGACTAAAGTAATAGGAGGGCTTTAAGGATGAGGGGAAGCAATGAGCTTCTTTTTGAAAAGGCCACAAAATAGATGCCAACTGATCCTACTCTAGCAAGAAAAAAAGGGGTGTTATCTGCCTTATCCTAAGGTATCATAAAATATATGCACACCTGCGTGTAGGTGCCCTGGAAGATAGCCACTCTAAGTAAGTAGGACCTGTGGACACTATGCTCTACTGTGCAGCCACACCACAGGCTACCATTAGGAACTCAGCGGGTACCAGTTGGGCCTGGAATAGGGTCCAATCCGCTTCACTTAGAAAATGCTATACATTATGTCTAGTGGGAAGTTATGTTAATTTTGAAACCAGGAGGATCGAATTCAGATCCAGAATCTACAGCTTAATAGTCGATGGTGGCTGAGTCCTTTTTGGCCTCTCTGCAGGTGGCATGGGCTTCTTCATTTTCCTTTGGAGAAGCACTCGTCTTCCACTCCAGTCTGGGTGGTTCTGGAGAGGGGGATCTCACGCTTGACTCCAGAGGTGGGCACATGACCCAGTGCAGGCCAACCAGAACCCTGCATTCTCCACCCTCCACCCCTAGCAATTCATTCAGGAATGAGCAATTGCGCCTGGTCAGGCAATGAGACTCAGTTCTGGGTTTTGTTGGGGCTATTGATAGACATGCTCTTCCAACGGGGGCTGTAGGTTAGACAGGCCCTATCTAAGCCTGGTCAAAGCAGGGATCATAAACTTAAAAACCTTCACTCAGACTTGGCTACTATTAAAAGAATGTCTAGATCACAACGGTAATTCATCTGCTTTGAGGGGAAACAACTCTAGTACGTCAAATACTTCATATTTTCTAAGCACTGTGCTGAGAGGCTATTTTTATATTCCATGACCACAGGAGTCAATGAACAAATAACATTGCTAATAGACCAGACAGGTGAGGGGAAAGTCTTATTTAAATTTAAATTTATCAGGGCTGGCCGAGTGGCTCAGTTGGTTAAGAGCTCGCTCAAGAGTTTGAGCTCTGAGCAACAGCGGTTCGAGTCCAGCCCGAGCTGAGTTGCCGCTGAGCTGCCAACAGGTGGCAGGATGGCTCAGCTAAAAAAAAAAAAATAATAATAATAATAATAATAATAATAATAAAATAAATAAAATGCAGCCACTGTCTAAATTCAATTAAGGGCCAGCCGAGTGGCTCAGTTGGTTAAGAGCTCGCTCAAGAGTTTGAGCTCTGAGCAACAGCAGTTCGATGCCCGGCCTGAGCTGAGCTGCCGCTAAGCTACCAATAGGTAGCAGGATGGCTCAGCTAAAAATAAATAAATAAATAAATAAATAAATAAATAAATAAATAAATTTAAATTTATCCAGGTCTGTGTTGTTACATTTATTGAGATAACAGATGTTATCAGCCAAGTTCTTTCTGAGGTATCAAATACAAAGTTACTGTTTCATCTCCCAGACATGTAACCTTCAACCACAAAAGCATGTAATGACTATAAAAACTTACAAAATATTCTATCATTCGTTTAATCCATAGACTACTTTTGTGTGGGGAATGGAACTTGTTCATTTAAATTGTAAAGACCTCCCAAGTTTTGTGTTAATCCAAAGCAACAATCTTTAAATAATATGGGTTCTTTGTTCATCTTAAAAATCTCAGACCGTAAGGTCTGATTCTCTTGGGGTAAATAAATAGCGCCTCTCACAGATTCAAATCAAACTTCAACAAAACCTGGTTTCTCCTGCAGGGGTCAGCAAACTCTATAAAGCCAAATTGTATCTACTTTGGGCTTTACGGGCCATTTGGCTCTGTTGCAAATACTCCTCTGCTGGTGCAGCATGAAAGCAGCCATAGACAAATATACATGAATGGACAAGGCTATGTTCAATAAAGTTTTATTTACAGAAACAAGCAGCCAACCCTGGGACCGTACTTTGACAACTCTTGTCCTACAGCATGGAGCTGCTGGAAAACTTTCTGTCACCCTGAGGGGAGAGCACGCCGGGGAATTGAGCCATTAGAGAAGGAAATAAAAGCTGAGGGAGGGATGGCTCAGGTAAGACACTAAGACTTCATTGCATCATTTGGGCCCCTGAATCCAGCCCTGCCCGAAATCATGCTAACACTGAAGATTTTCTTTATAAGAACCAATAAATTCTCTTCTTTTGCTTAAGCTAAAAGCGGGTTGGGTTCTCTCTCACTTGAAACCAAAAGCGTTCTAACAAATCCACTGGGTGACGTTAAGGAAGTCCCATTAGCCTGCTCTCCTATAAAATAGGGATAATATTGACTTGAAAGGATTAACACATATTTACTAAAAGCACGCTGTTGGAGCATAGAACAGGAGTTCAATAAAAGTTATCTAAAAATGAAATGTCTCCTCTGGTACCTGACCAACAGGGCTGCTCTAGGGATGATGTTCCTTACCACTCTACCACTGGGACGTCCCTTAGGGATTACAGGAATGTTAAAATTCTGGAGGCTCTGAACTGAGCCAAGGCCATCCAGGCTGGTGGATCTCACAGTTTAGTGTGTGTAAGAATCAACTAAAGTATCCGTTAAAAATTTTGATCCCTGATCTCTATCTTAGATCTGCTGAACCAGGAATGTGAATGTGTAATAAACAACCCATGTAATTTTAATGGGAGCATTCTGAGAATCGCTCTCTGAGAAACATACCACAGCATTCCTACAAAAACCTAGAATCCTACTCCCTTCTCCCCAACTAAACTCATAGCCTCTGGGAGGTTGGCTAAGGAGTAAGATCCTTAGTATAAAAATTGTCATGCTGCAGTGGTGTAGGCCAACCCTAAAACCGTTAACTCACTGGAAATTCTTTAAAGATGGCTACTGTTCATATAGTACTTTATTCTTTCCCAGTGTTTTACATCTATTTCCTCATTAGATCTTCATAACATCCCCATTATGTAGGCAGGGTATCAAATTTCCTGTATTTCCCTATAATTATGATTAACATACTATTTTCTCAAAGAATCACATCAAAATGTAGCCTTTTTAAGGCTCTGAGAAGGTCTGCAATAAACCCTGTAAACTCTGTTTTAATCCTGCATTTCCGAAACTTAATTTAGTCACAAATACATAGGTAGATATTTCCTTGTGGGACACCTTTGAGGTCTCATAATAGACTAGTGCTCTGTGAAACACAATTTGCAAAATGCCATGGTAGGGTCTTTTTTGTCCCCTTCTATGGATGCAGGAAATTAGACAGAGAGGTCAAGTGATTTGTCCAGAATGTGCCAACTTACACAGGGAGTTAAAGTGGCCCAGGGCTCCTGAGTCTAGAGATTGGTCAATCATACTTCCTATATTGTGAGTGGCTTGAGAATGGTCAAGGCCAGGCAGTGTAGGTTTTTTGATTCAACTCTTTTTCAGTCTTTCCCTCCATAATACTCTCAAGGTTAATATACTCCTCAGCAGTTTTCCTCCCATGCACTCATTCCAAGATCTCACAATAATAGCCATACAGTTACCTACTGAACATAGGATGATAGAGAACCGATGAAACCTCACATTCCGCTGAAGAATCATTTCCTTTGAATCTCAGATATCTCATTTTCTTTCTCAGATTACATTACACAAGTTCCTTATTTACCTCCCATGAGTTCACAGACCAGGTTTTCGGTGCCAATTGTCATTTCTGTAGTGACTATGTGAAATCTAAAGAGTACTGGAAAATAATTTTTTTAGCCAGAATGTTGGTCCTTGCTAAAACATCCTTGTTTTCTTTCCCATGTGTGTATAATTTCCGTGTGTGTATAATTACCATCAATAGCTCTAACATGGGCCTGACCTGACTATTATTCAGAAAGTAAGAGACTCTGCTTATATATTGGGGTGTTGGAAAAGTCATGATGCATTTTTGCAATGAAAAACATAGAAAAAAATATGTCATGACTTTTCCAACAACCCAATATTTTTTGCAACTTTCACAGGAATTCCTAATTTCCTTTGTTTCAGAACACAAAAATTCTGTTCCAATAGTCTTTTTTCAGAAGTAAATGTTCTTTTTGTCCTGTCAATAATTCCTTTGGGGACATTTTATTAGTCTTCTGCATGAAGGATGTTCAATTTCTAAAGAGGTCTCAGCAGGGAAAGTCATTGGGTAGTTTTTCCCCATAAGAAGTTCCAAATTCACATTGAATTAGGAATTTATTTTTAAATACTTACGTTTTTTCTAATGACTGAATGTATTGACCCCAGAGCCTATTATTTGAACTCTGAACACCAAGGGTTAAGTGCCAATCATCAAGTAGCTCTGTGGCACATTAACCTCTCAGAACTGTACTTAACAGAAAAATAGGGATAATACCATCTACTTCTCTGATTTGTACAATCATTATATTAACACATGAAACCTTTAGACTAATAACTGGCACTCATTAAATATCTCCTGATTTCAAATTTAGGGTGTTGACTGATTTTTCCTATTACTCTTTGAATTCACTCTTGGGTCCACTTGAACCTCTTCTGAAGGTGTGCAAGTGTGGAGGTCTGCTGTGTCATAGCTAGAGGGCATCAGAAAGTATAATAAATGACTATCAAACAGGACTCATGCTCCAGAGCATCAGTGAAACCATCTGAATGCACCACTTCCAACCAGGAAACCTCCCCGGGTTGATGAAGTTGAATTGTTAGAAGTAATACGTCAACCGTTTCCCCCATTTTACTTGCAATATGGTACTTTAATTTATAAAGCATCTTTCCACTTTTTCTTTGAGGTTATACAACAAAATTCGCCATAACTAAATTAGCTCTAATTGCGCCAGTCCCCTTTTCGTTCACAAAGTTTCCAGGCACTAAACAATAAGGCATCAGGTCAAGGAAAGGAAAAAAGGGATGTCAGGAGGAATAGGCTGATGTCAGGGCTCTGTCCTCATCTCTGTCCCTTGAGGCACCTTTTGGAAGTATCAAGGCCCATGAGCATATGGGGTTATAAGGCGCTAACTCAGCAAGCATTTGCTACACATTTATTGTATTGTACAACTCAACTTATGGGATAGGGTCTATGAAGAAAGAGAAGATGAAGTTCCTGTTGTTTAAAATCCCAAAATGAAAGCAAACATTATTCCCCGTTTAGAGGAATTTGAAATAGATGTGGACACAGAAAGTACATTTATAATGAAAGATGATAGGAATTCTATGTTCTGTATGACAGAATAATCTTAGAGGTCATTATTTAATGTAAAAGCATCATCTTTCTGGAGCCGAACCCATATTACCAATAGTAATATTAAGAATATTACTATTCACAGATAACTCCTGACTACCCTCGATTTTAACAAGAAACAGAACTTCATTTGTGTTTACCCACGCCTGAGAATCTCCAGGCACAGTAAGTAGCTACAGTATCTAAAATGCCCCACTAGTTTTGCATTCGATTTCTAAATGATCATTGCAACTAGTTTCCGATTGATAGAGCCATTCCCTGAAACGTAGTTACCACAAGGGACCTTGGTCTGAAACCTCATTATATTACCAATAAGTCAAAATGGTGAGGATGGGGTGGGTTAATGACATGAGCTGCTGTTTCCACAGATAATTCTCTACCAGAAACTACCAGAAAGCATTCCTTGGACAGTGTCTGAGTTCAGCAGACACCAGGCAATATGGATGGAGCAGAGTACTGCAGAGCTAATCAGGTATCAATCTCTGCTATTCTGAAATTGGTTCTGAAAGCGAAGGAAGGCTATGTCATTGAAATGCAAGATTTGCAGAAAAGTATTCTCTCCCCAATCCACACTTCATTAGTGGAAACGCTTTACTTTTTTCAAGATTTTGAAATATAAGTGCCTACTGTGTGCAAAAGGATTCAAAGGTCATTCTCACAGCAACTATTGGACCAGTGTTTTATCATTTATCAAGCACTTGCCAAGTTATTATATCATCTGCTTCCTGCAACAAACCAACAAGAGAGGTAAAGCGACTATTCTAATCCCTACTTTACAAAAGAGCAAATTGACAGTGGCAGAGATGGCTTGTTGCCTGCCAATATCTATTCTTCCCCTCCCTTTTTGTGAAAGCTTCTTGGGTTTTTGCCCAGCTACAAGACTGTTTCCTAGCCTCCTCTGAAGTTAGGTGTGGCCATATTATCAAGCTTTGACATTGAGCTGAGTTTTGTGAGCAACTTCTGGGAAGTTTTAAAGAGAATGGATGTGCCATTTCTTTAGTCTGCTTTTCCCGCCATCCATTTTTCTAAAGCAGAAATGTGATGGCTGGAGCTTGGCAGCCATTATGAGGACAAGGGCTGCCACATAGTAAAGAGCTGTAAGCTAGGTGGCACCTTGGCTCAACTCTGTGGAGCCATCATATATAAGCAGCTTTGAATTGGCTGCCTCTGCACTTTCCTGTGAGAAATAAACCCCTATCTTGTTTAAGTTATTTCTAGTTTCGGTTTATTTGTTTTATGCAGTTGAACCTAATCCTAATGGAAAGAAGTGACTTCCCTAAGTTTATACAAATTACAGTTTGTAAGTGGCAGAACATCAAGGGCTAACACACATGTCCACAATCGACACCCTCTCTGGCAGAATTTTAGAGCCTTTTATAACCTGTTTCTTAGCTTATAAAGGAGCCAAATACTTTTGTGTTTTTTATTTTAACACTTCTTTTTTTTTTTTTTTTTTTAAAGCTGAGCCATCCTGCTACCTGTTGGCAGCTCAGTGGCTGCTCAGCTCGGTCTGGGAATCGAACCGCTGTTGCTCAGAGCTCAAACTCTTGAGCGAGCTCTTAACCAACTGAGCCACTTGGCTGGCCCTATTTTAACACTTTAACATTCATTTTTAAAAAGCCAACCTATAGGAAGACTTCCTTCCTCCCTTCCCCTTTTCCTCTCTCCTCTGTAGTACTTTGTGTCTCTCAGGCTTTGATTTAAATCCTGGAATTTTTCAGGGCTCAGCTTTTCCTAGACAAATTCATTTACTCCCATGGCTTTAATTAGCACTGATAAGCTGAATATTTCTAAATTTATACTTCCAGCTGATACAACACTTACCAGCTGTGTTAACTCTGACCAAGTTACTTAGCATCTCTGGGTCTCAGTTACCACATTTAGAAAATGGGGATAATAATAGCATCTACCTTATTGGGTTCTTGTGAAATTTGATTATTTCATACAAATAGAAGGTTCTGAATGGTGTCTGAACCACTACTATTATTACTACCACTCTTCATCTTCAAATAATATTTAATAGTTACCTCAAATTCACTTTATTTAAAGTGAATTATTTTCACCCTTAATCTGCTCACTCTTTAGTAATGGCAATATGAGTTGAGTAATTGCTCAGAGAGAAATCCATGTCATCCTTGGCACCACCGTTTCCCTCACCTCCTTCAGATCCAATTCATCTCCAAGACTGGTCAAAACTAACTCTTAAATATCTCTCCACTTCTCTCCTCAGGCTGTACCAGTTGTGCATATCACCAATTTCTGTGTTACTCTTGCTACTCACCTCCAAGTCTTTCACACAGCAGCCTGGGAATTGCTCATAAACACGAATTAAAGCACGTCACAGTTCTACGCTAAACCCCCCAACGAGTCATCTTATCAACTCAGAGGGACAGGATCTGCCCCTGGTTCCAACACGGCTTATCTTTCTTTTATTCAAATGCAAGGAGAAGCACATCATTTCTGCCTCAAGGTCTTTACACCTGTGGTCCCTCTGCCTGGATGATTATTTATATCACTTCCGGATGCCAGTTTCCACTTTAGTTGAAAATGGTGTGCTTTTTTCTCTGCCCATCTTCCTTCCTAACAGAACCCAGACCATGCTCAGCTACCTGTCCCTTTTCCATAGGACCATGAACTTCCCAGGGGCTGAGTCCGCCCCGGCACTAGTGGATGGATACCTGCTCAGTGGTTGATCGAAGGGTGGGTAAGCTGCCCGGATCTGGCCCTTGAGCTCTGTAAGGGATGGCTGTAGGTGGCGGGGCTTTTAAGAACAGCTTCCTTGCTCTTAGAGCTAGACAACAGGAGGCAGTCCCATTTCTGCCTCTCGTCACTGTGGTGTCTGCACGTGAGGGCTGAACTGTGGTAGCCACCAGCCTGAGGATAGAGTCCTGAAGCAAAGGAGGGCAGAGCGGAAAATCATGGGGTGATGGAGTCAGGCTTAGAGCCTGCCCCACTTACAAATTTATGTTAGACCACTGTTTAAGACCAGGATGCACAGGGTCTTGTCTCACTCTAGCCAAAAGCATCCTAATTGACATGCCCCTACTAGACTGGTTATTCTGGAGGGCAAGAACCATTAATAACATATAAGAAATGATTGCTGAATATTTTTTGAATGAATAAATGAATGAATGTTCTTTAGAAACCACAGGATAGGTTCTGGCTTGGGTGTATAATATTTCCCATCTCCGGAAATGTTCTTGTTTAGGGCAAACAACTATAGTTAAGTTTTTTCCTTTATTTGCTTCTAGGCAGAGCCATGGCTGGAGACGGAGCTAAGGAATAGGTGACAGTGTCTACCTCTAAGCCATAGGTAAGAAATGACGCAGTGAGAATTTTCTCTCATGCAAGGGAAAGACGAGGAGGTATCGTGTTTCTTGAAAGACTCCTCTTTGTTACATAAGTGTTAACCCAAAGCTGACTGAGCTGAGGCTTTGCTTCAACCTGATCACTGGCTTTTCTCAAAAGCCTGTCCCATAAGCCACGAGAGATTTGTTGACCTGGGTCGAGTTTGATGTATTATTGAAGGATGACATCACAAACTCAACTCCATTTATATTTTAATAGCATAAGAAGACAGTAGCCCAAGTGTCCAATCATGGGGGATTGATTGGTTAACTAAATTAAGGGACAACCATCAAACGCATGACTGTGTGGCCATTAAAAATGAAGATGGAGATCTCTCATTACTGACATGAAAAAACTGCCACGGTTTCTTGTTCAGTGGAAAATAAATTGCCAAATAGTATGGATAGTACAATTCAATTTTTTCTAAAAGATGAGGTTATTTACTTATCTATATATCTATCTATGCATAGGCATAGGATCTGTAAGAAGAAACTCAGCAAAACAATGGTTCTATTTGGGTCATAAAGTCATAAATGATTTTATATTTCTCTATAATTTTATTTTCGGTGTAGGAAGAGGATTAGATTTAATCTAATCTTTGCCATCTGTATGTCATGGGCAAAGTCTCAGTACCTGTACCTTGGTACAATATAGAAAATAAAAGAAACTGTCTCAAGTTATGAAGAATGAATATATGTAAAACATTTAGAACTGTATCTAGCATATTCATTATTGTAATTATATTATGAAAAGTATATTGCCATTATTGTAATCTGAATATTACATTTGCATGTAAGTCTAACAGAAAACTACATATGGTACTTTGTGGAGCTGTGGGTGAGTGTACAGGGCTAAAGGCATTACTGATAACTCGAATATTACCTCTCCTACAGAGTCTATCTCTAGGGTACGTGTGATGCAGCATTTAAAAGCATGGCTTTGGAGTGGATAGACATGAGCCTCATGACCTAAGGCAAGTCCCTTCACGTTAAAATGTGAATAATAATAATATCTCCTTTATTCGGTTGTTGCATTACATAAGACAATGTACTTAAATGCCTAATACAGTTCCTGGCCATAGTTAAGAGCCCAACAAATATTATTATAAATTCATCATAAAACATATTTTAAATAAATAATTGCCTTGACATTCCACTACTAATAATTTTCGCCCAGCGAATTTCTTGCATTTTAAAATGGAGTTGTAGGAATTATTAAAACAGGAACTACATCAGTGCACTAAAATGGTCTGCTGGGTTAAAAAAAAACACCACATATGACTTTTCTGGAACATTTGGATTTTGAAAGGAAATAAATTCCTATCTAAATAATGGAGGAAGACATGGGGGGCTCATTATAAGAGAAGGTTATATAATAAGTTCAAATTTAGTTGGATGCAAATTCATCTTTATTCTACAGATTTAATTTACATGAAAATGGCGCTGTAATGAAAACTGGAAGTATAGTATTTTACAGACTAATAAGAACAACAGAGCCCACTCGCTGGTCTAATAAGATATAGCTATAATTAATTTTTATCTTGGGGAAAATAAAATAATTTGGATTTTAATCTTATAGCTAAGTTGACTAGAAAAGCAGTGTAATTCAAATATATTCACAATGTTATCATGCAGTATGCAAAGGAAACTCCATGAATACTCTGAAGGCTTTAGGGGCATGTTTAAATGGAAATTGCCTGAGATCTGATGTAGATCCACTAAGCAGAAAGAAATTAGATACCATGATGTCAATATATTCATAGGTTTTCTAACAGCATTTGATATTTGTTGGACTATGCTTCAAGAAATATTGCAGGTAATTTCTTGATCTATTTCCTTGCTTTTTGCTACCCAGAAAAGTAAATTTTTGCCATTCATACTGGCTCAAGTGCAAATATAACTGTTCTCTTTGATGTTTATTTAAAAATTAGATGCAGTTACAGAATCAAATGGATTTGAGAAAGATTCCACTCAGGAGGTCAAGCCAGGTTAAGGGAATTCTTATCTGCAAATGGAGACAATATGGTCAGAAAATTTAAGTCAGACAAATAAGTCCTCTCTATACCACTCAGATACAACCCCAACCCCCGAAGCCAACAATGAGATTTTTTTTTTTTATTATCTGGAGAACTCAGCCACCTGGGGGTAAAACAGTAGGTGTCCATTTTGAGCTCTTTCCCAGCTCACCAACAGAGCAAGAACTGAACTTCTAAGATCAAATATGAAGGGAAGTGTTTAGAGGGAAAGAAGTCTATAATAAGTACATTAACAAAAATTGGTTTCCCAACAAACTGCCTTTTATGAATTCAATTCAACAAATATTTATTGAGCATCTGCTCTCTGTGCAGCTTTGTGAATCAAAGATGAGTCTCTGCTCTTCAGAAGTCCTCACAATATTGTGGGAGACACACACACGCACACACGCGCAGTCATCTAATGGCCTAGACAACATATGGCTCTGAGGCCAACCAACTGGGATAAACAGCTGGAAACAAACAACATTATATGGTGATCTTAATTTTATTTTTGTCTAATTGCCAAAACTGCCATGTATGGCTGTTTATAGAAAGAATCAACGACATAATGATACATTTTAACAGAATGTGCCCATACAAGACAACATGTCCATAAAACTCTGGCAACAATACTTTTTGTATAGTACTATCATGATAATAACAGTAGAACTAGGTCAAGTTTAGGCAGCGATTAAATCTTTAAAATGAAAAATAACTGCAAATAGTTACATATCTACAATTTAGTTGGGTGGGGCTGGAAAGAGGGAAGAATATCTTTACTTCATTCTTTCAAATCAGAAGATGTGGTACACATACACAATGGAATATTACTTGGCTAAAGAAAAGATGAAATAGTGCCATTTGTGACAACATGGGTAAATCTTGAAATAATGCTAACTGAAATAAGTCAGACAGAAAAAGCTGAGACCCATATAACTTCACTCATATGTGGAATATAAAACTGAAAACAAAAATGAACAAGACAAACAAACAAGCAAAAACTCTTAGACACAGACAACAGTTTAGTGGTTACCAGAGGGTAAGGGGGAAGAGAGTTGGTAGAAGAGAGTAAAGAGGGTCAAATATATGGTGATGGAAGGAGATTTGACTTTGGGTGGTGGACACACAATGCAATATATATTTATAGATGAAGTATTACAGAAGTGTACACTTGAAACCTATATAATTTTATTATCAATGTCACCCCAAGATTTAATATAAAAAATTGAAAAAACAATAAAGATTTTGTTGACATTAAAAATCTAATGTTTAGGAGTTCAAAGACCATTTTGTGTTATTCCTAATTTTTTGAAATATGGTGGGGTGGGGGTGGAGCATTGAGTAATGGTGCCACAGGCCCTTTCTGTGATAAGAATATGCACCAATTTTATACTTATACTATTTTGCAGAAACTTTAGCTAATTTGGTTGTTAATCAGTTGCTCTTCTCCACAGGTTTTTCTCCTTATAAACTGCAAGTCAGAATTAATACCTTAGCACATTAAAGAAAAATGAAAGTATAGGAAAAGATGAGGAAAAGGAGAAGTTAGGTTCACTTTCATGACATCCAGGAAAAAAAGTAAGCTTTGCAAAATTGACACTTTAACTGGAAATTCTGACCAAAACTCCAAAATAATGACATAACAACAACAAAATCTATCACATTATCATTCATGTTCTCAAACAGTATAAATATTCATGACAGGGTTAGTAAATATTACATAAATATACAAGGGTCAAGGGATATTCCGTACGTACCAAGAAGAATCTAGAAAGTATTGTTGTAAACATAGCAACACTAGGATTTATTCCACTACATAGCCATGACCTCACAAGGACTGAGAGCTCAAAATTAATAGAGATGCTTTGTCATTTATTTATACAGTTCCTCTTCTATAGTCAAATGCTATAAAATAGGAGGGTGGGAGATACAAATTTTTACATGTACACAGATTCGGGGAAAAAAAATAGGTTGAGCTTTAAATAATTATGTTTTGGAAAAGCCAACATTTAAAACATATTTAACACTATGGGCCATAATTATTCTTCAAGGTACTGACGTTCAGTGTAAAATGTATCTCTTTAATAAATGGTAAATACAGAATAGTCCAGGAATAATTTGGTAAAATTATTCCTAAGCTATATAACACCAGAAAAATATTCCCATGGGTAATTATTCTACAGCATTAGGTAAAATATTATATTCCTGAATTCCTCTACCTGATGCTGAAAATTTGCTATTTCAGTAGACTACTACTAAGTTCCATAAACCCCAGGATAGTGATATTGAAAACTATATACATGTTCTACCATAAATATTTTCAAGACACAATTTAAATACTGAAACCTTTCTCAATATCCCCTATAACTTATCATCTTACAAACTTTGATTTCATTTTTCTGGCTACCATTATATTCATATTCCTTGGGCAAACGTGAGTTTAAAAAAATTGGTAACTTTTGATACTTGTTTTAAAGACATTAGTAATATCAGCCTTATTTTACAAATGAAATAATGCACCCTAAAGCTAAATGAACTTGCTTCAGGTAGTATAATCACTATGCCAGAATTTACATGGAAAGGTATCCTGGTAGACAGGGAAACAATACTTTCTCACGCACTCCAAAAGGCCATCCTTTCCCATCCACATAAAATGTGACATATTACCAAACCAATCAATGGTCATGTTACTTGGAAAGTCACCAAAAAAGCTTTACCTTAGCACCAATATGGGAAAAACCAGACCAAAAAATTATACTGCTTATTAAAGTTTTAAAAGAAATTTGTTTCAATTAAACTAATGGTGGACTTACATCACTTAGGATATAATCACATTTAATGTCATTAACCAGCATGAAATGCATCAACCATTTGCCTAAGCAAAATACATAAAGACTAAAACCGAACAGTGGTACAATAAATGTATTTGAACTTGAAGGCCTAAAGAAGACCAATATTGCACAAAGATGGGCACCATATTTAAGAAAATCAACCAATCTTCCAAGTCAGAATACATGTTGTCAATGGGGCAGATTATTTGACATTAAGGGTGTTTTTAGAAATCTGGCATGTATGTTTCCACAGGAATAAATTATTATTGCTTGGTTATGTTGGAACATGGTATCTCCAGGTACAGTTTAATCTTCAGTCTATACAAGTGGTTCTCCCCTGGGAGGAGACATTTAGCAATATCTGGAGATATTTTTGGTTGTCAAATTGAGGTGGGGTGTGGGGGCTGTTACTGGAATTTAGTAGGTAGAGACCAGGAGGCTGCTAAACATCCTACAATGCACTGGACAACCTCCTGTAATGAAGAATTATCTGGTCCAAAATGTCAATAACACAAGGCTGAGAACCCCTGCTCTCTATACCTTAGAACACATGACATGAGAGAGGCCAGGCCTAACTGGATAAGTTTGCTTTTATTTCTTCTATACATTACTGAATGATCATTGGCTCAGCATATCTATATGATCACTCATGAGTGTTCCCAATATGCAGAACAGAGACAATTCTTCCTAACCAACAGACAGCTGTTTTGCATGTGTGTGCTATCGTGTTTCGGCTATAAGATAAACAGATCATTTTGAAAAGCAAATGGCTTGACTGATTTTAAAGTTCCTAGTTTATGAGCAATGGATTCCACTTTAGGAAATCATTGATTAACAAAGCCAAGCAATTAATTGATTCCAAATGTTAAAAACTAACTCATTTAAGTACACTGAGTGCTAAAATCTCCCCATTGGAATTCCTGTTTAACTGAAATTCCACAAGATTTCTAAGTAATTAGTGAATTTGTTTATATTCTCCCTTTTAAAAACTTAACGTTTTTCAACTTTTCTTCTTTCTTCTATTGTACAATATAATGAGTTATGTTCCAGACACTGTGAATTACTACACATGAATTTCATACTTACAGCAATCCTAGTTGGTAGGATAATAAGAGGTCAAGAAACAATATTGAGACAAGATTATTAAAAATAATAAGATGTTATTCTCCCTGTTATTCTCAAACTTAAGAAGTCTAGAGAAAGAAAAAAAAGATTGCGAATAAAATATTTTACCATATCACTTACTAGCATGAATTCAATATGAATTAATTAAATACAATGAAAAGCAAAATGGAAAAAAAAAAGCCAGGAGGCGATAAACAATACTTATAATAATAACAATAATAGGCACCATTTATTGATTGCTTACTATATTCAGGGTCGGTGCCCAGTGTTTCATGTTATATTATCTCATTTAATCCTACCACCAGCCCTAAGTATGGATGTTGTTAGAATCTTTTCTGCACCATTTTCACAGGTGCAGAAACTGAGGCTTCATCTGATGAAAGCCCCACAGTTAGCAAGTGACACAGCTGGGATCTGTGCCCTGCTCTGTGGCCAACTATGAACCTTAGTTCAAATATGGCTTGTTTCCTGTCTTATAAATAAAATTTTATAGGAACACAATCATGCTCTTACGTTTATGTATTGCCTATGGCTGCTTTTGTGCTACAACAGCACAATCAACTAGTTGCACCAGAGACCATGTGGTAAAAGACAAAAATGTTTACTATCTGGCCCTTTACAGCAAAAGTCTGCCAACATCTGTCTAAACTCTTCAATAGTAAGTAATGTCAACTAGCCCATGTGCTCCATACTGGTAGGTGGGGGAAGCCCTTTGCTCTTATACTTCCCAGCTAAGTAGCTTCCCATCCTTTTAATATGACCCCTCGCTTCTACTTTTATAGCTATCCTGAGGGCTCAAATACTATCTTTTTCCTTAGTAAAGAGTTTACCTAACGGCCGGCCGAGTAGCTCAGTTGGTTAAGAGCTCGCTCAAGAGTGTGAGCTCTGAGCAACAGAGTCGTCGGTTTGATTCCCGGCCTGAGCTGAGCTGCTGCTGAGCTGCCAACAGGTGGCAGGATGGCTCAGCTAAAAAAATAAAATAAAATAAAAAAAGAGTTTACCTGAATGATGGAATGTGGTAAGAGTGAAACTTACTAATTCTGATTTCCTCACATTCTGAAATCATTAAAGAGCAAAAATGAGACTCAAAAACAATTATTGGTCTTCTACTGGAAACAAGTTATGTAACAAGGAATTAAAAAAAAAAGAATCAAACACCATCTTACCCTCAAGGAGCTCAAAGATGAGCAGGGGAAACTGAGGTACATACACTGCAGAACGGTTTTCTAGGGACCCTGCTTGGGGCTGAGGATTCCAGGGAAGGAATGCCTTTTCCCAAGTGAACCCAGGCCTCAAGAAAATGATACATGAAAACCCATTTCTCTTTTTAAGAAAAAGGTCTCCATTATCTTGAATGAAATAACAGAATTATGTCTGGTTTGTTCAGTAAGTAGAATTATTATCCTAACATAGAATGGTAGAGCTAGAAGGATTTCCAGGCTCAGCCTCTTCATTTCATAGATGGGAAAACCAAGAAGTACATAAGTGTACTGAGAGGTGGGAGGAGAGCAAGTTGCCCAATGCCTAGGAGGCTACAGAGCTGAATACTTAAGAGCATGACTCTAGAAGCCAGATTGGGGCAAGTTTCTGAACCTTGGTTCTTCATCTGCAAAAATGGCGGTCATATTTAGAGGTCATTGTGAGTCATAAGTGAGTTCTTACATGTAAGAGCAAAGAGCAGTGCCTGGCACATAGTGTAATATGAGTGTGTGCTGTTATGAAAATTAAAAATGCGCTATGGAAATGAACTAAACTCAAAGTTTTAAGTGAGCCCAGATTCCACGATGCTCCTAAGATCCCACACCTGAGATCCCGGCCAGCCGGCCTCACTATTATATAATATCTTACACCCTTTCCATTGGGGATTGGTCGGCGGGGATCACCATTCTTTTAGGCTTTTGTCTTCGACGCGGTGGAGCAACCCTTTCTTCTTCATTTCTCAGCCTTTTATTTCCTGTTGTCTGGAAACGTCTCTCTGACACTCTTTTCTGCTCCAGTCCTAACTGTCACCTCCCTTGGCCGCACACTGATCGTCACACCTGGCCCTTGCTCAGCTCCCACCATCCCCGTGCCTGCTGCAGAGCTGATGCTGCGAGGTGAACCGAAGTCCCATTTTTACCACATCACTCACCTGCTGGAGAATCTGCCATCCTTCTTAGTACCACTGCTCTTTACGTCAAGACACTTCTGCTTGTAATTTAATCTCCTTTAATCTTACCTGACATTATTTCTAATCATATTAATGCAGTTTTACATTAAAAGAGACCTGATTTCAAATCCTAACACCAGCACACACTACTGGTGATACCCAGCACGTGGCTTCATCCCTCAGAGGCTCAGTTTCCTTTTCTGCCAAGTGGAGATAAACAGCACCTATTTCATGGGGCTCTAGGGAAGATTAAGTATGTAATTCCCATCCTTGGCACAAGGCTTGGCACAGAGGAAGTGAATACGAGTTGTTACTGTTATTATCCGAAAAACAGTACTCTTCCTGTGTTCACGCGAATCCTCCCACTTCGGAAGTCTTCCTTCCTGACTTCTGCCAATCCAAATCAGCACCCTCACACAAAGCCTTCTCCTGGGACTTTAGGCCACATTGATCTCTGGCTTTGGTGAACTCAGTCCTAGTTGGCACTCCCCACTGTGGCCCTTAATCAGTTCTTAATCCAGAGGCGATTTTGCACCCCCGAGGGCACTTGGCAACATCTGGAGACATTTTTGGTTGCCATAACTGAGAGGTGGGTGTAATTATCCTGCTTTTTATATTTTCTGTATTTTCCTATACTCTTGACATTTTGGAGCCTTGAGAGACTGTCCCTCTCAGGACTAGCTAATTCCCAGAGATAGTAAACAACCTGCCTGCTGGCAACATCCCCGTTCACAGGCAAGCCAACCAATCTAAAACCTACACCCGACCACCTCCTTATCTAACTCTCACACATCAAGATAAAATTTCCCAGGTCCTAAATCACCCCAGGGCTAGGTACCTGACAACTAGACACGCCCTCTATACGCCTGAGCCAGTTGAAATCATTCAAACTCTCCAATCCTAAACTTGTTCAAACTTGCCTACCCTGTATCACCCATTCCTTCCTGCAAAAACCATAATGAAGGCTCTGGGCTGTGCTCTCCTGTCGGTCTTTCTGCCCCCTGGTCCGTCCCCTTATGGCCAGCCCTATGTGCTATACGTGCCCCCTCCTCTTGGGAGCTGTCAGTAATAAACTCTTCTTTCAAAGGCATTGTCTCCATGTATGCCCCCTTACCTGATTAAAACAAACCCCAGGTACATTTAAAGATAGTAGATGCTACTGGCATTTAGTGGGTAGAGGCCAGGGATGCTGCTAAATATCCTACAATGCACAGGATACCTCCCTCCAACAGAGAATTATCCATTTCCAAACAAAAACAGTCCTGAAGTTGAGAAACACTGACCTAAAATGGCCCACACATTGAGATGACAAGTTCTCTGGAAGGCCCAGCCCTGCTATATGGGTCTATCGTTCAGCTTGACCAGGGAAAAGGAGGAAGTCCCTGATTACTGCATTGATTGAAGCACAGGTACAATCAATATAATAGTTTAATGTGCATTTGTAGCTCTTTTAACCAAAAATCACTGAATAATATGTTTGGCAAAAATGAAAGTATTTCTTCTCAGTTACTACGTAAAGGTTAGTACTAACAGCTTCTGGTCGGAAAGAAAAATCCATGAGTGAATCTCATGGTTCTGTGTGATCCTGTATCTCTCACAAGTGGGAACCATGGTCAATCAACATAGTATTTTCTATTGGAGGATTCTGAAAAAGCACATTAATTTTCCTCTAGGGCGTTTGTCACTTGTGATGCTCTGCCCCCGCCCCGCCCCCCAAACACAAAACCAATATGTGTGATGCAATTAATTTGGATAAAGAAGTACATACACTCCATTCTTGAAGTTTCACAATGCACATGGTCATACCAAGGGCTCAGAGACTGAAACAATCTACTTAACTTTGTTTAGCTCAGTTTTCCAAATCCGTGTGATCTTGAAATTTTTCACACACCATCTATTACCATCCAGTGCGGCAAGTGTTATGTGGAACACACTTTGGAAAACACCTCATTAAAGTTAACAATAATCTCAACAATCTCAACATTGAACTTTAGAACTTGATTTGTCAAGTTTCTCACACTGTAATCAGAGCTGCTTTGGAACGCGAAATAGCAGAGACGCGTGACACAGCCTCCCTTAACCTCAGAAGTCTGGCAGGAGCAGCAGTGCTTCTGCTGGTCTCTGTGGGAATTTGGACAGACCGGATTTCCAAATGGCACAGAAGACCTTGCCTTTTCCACCTTACTACCTAGGATTGGTGATAAGAGCACAAACCTCACCGTATTTAGGCACTAGGTCCAAAATTATTATTTTCCCACAAGCAAGAAGACCAATTTAAAGGGGTGTATGTCGGAAAGGGGAGGGTAAGGGGGGAACGGAAAAAAATGTATGACCCTGAATATTCATCAGGAAGCAAAGCAAGGGAGCAAATTGAGACCAAAGGTTAACGTACAAAGTACCCCAATTCTCTCACCCACTTCCTGGCTAGTCCCTCACTCACTCTAACATCTTCTATCCCTAAGTCATAGATTTGTCCATTATCTACGGATTTAGTGGAACAGCAGAAGACTGTGAATTCTGAAGAGGGTCTGCACTTCCTAGAGGGCCTCAGCCCATCCACCCTTGCTTAAGAGCAAGCAGCCTTTGTCTTTTGGGCAAAAGGAACGGCCATCACCAAGGTACTTCGGTCTCTAGACTAGCCTTCGGGAAGTTGCTTTTCAGAGATCACCCCACCTCTGTGACCTGAACAGTCTGAAAAGGTTTGGCTGCCTACGGGGGCGAGGACACGCACAACCAGAAAAGCAGTGTAGCAGCAATGATTCTGCCATCTGTTCACCTAGCTCAGGGGATCCCTCCGCTCTTTCACCTTGAGCTAAAACTACTATCATTTTCCCAGTCCTACAAGGCATACAGCCTGTTCAGTCCTCCATTCTCCCACCACTCGGCTCCAGCAACAGAGAGGAGAACTTGAAGAGAGAAGAGAAATTCATTTCCTTCCTTCCTTTGGATACAAAAGCACAACAGCCTCCACAATCCACCCCATGCTTTTTATTTTTGAAACTTTCCAGATGCCTCCTGAATATTCTCAAGACCTTCAGGAAAAACAAGCATGATCCTCCACCCTTCCTTCACCCCCTTTTCGCAAGGAGGGAAACAGAGGCCAGGCCTGAATGATTTGTCTGAGGCCAGTTTGTACCTGATTCCCAAAGGAGTTGTGTTTTCCTAACCCTCCCCTCGAGGCTGCTAATTCCTCCCCTCTGGTAAACACTGCCAGGAATTGTACTCTTAGGATTTTGCAATAAAAATAAGTTGTGTTTGCTTTCTAAAATCATGGTGGAAATCCTCCCAGTTAAATCTTACTGTAATTTAGGCTTTGATATTTTCAAAATAAATTCGTGCCATTTAATTCATGGTGAATTATGTACTTTGAGCTAGTAACACACACTGACCCATCTGTCATGCTTATGGTTTAAATGGTAAATGTCATTCCTGTTTAGTTCTCAATACTGGCTCATAAATTCAAGGGTGAATTTCCTAACCATCAGCAATGTTAAGAAGGGAGCAAAAGGGACTATACACCTGATTCGGTTTCATTTTAAGCAGTTGCCTTTGTTTAAAAGGTGATTATTAATGTTGGCATAAGTTTAAATAGTCCCACTGAAATAATTTGAACCTAAAATATTACATTTCTCCTCATTTATATATGATGTAATATAATTCTTCAGGCAGTATATATTTTTCAAAAACTAACTATCCCAGGGTGTAACCCCCCCACAAACACAAACTTATACCATTTGTTATACCTCATTTATGTCACACGTTGCTATAGTAGATGTTTCATCATCTTCACATAACTAAAATGTGGGGGTATAATATCCCCTGTATGAGCAGATGTTTATATTTTAGAAACACAATAATTACAATATATGTGGAATGATAAAAAAAATACGGTGAATGTTTCAATAAAAAATTTATTACAGTAAAAGACACATTGCCATTAATCCCCTTCAAAATACTCCCTCTCGCTTCGAACACACTTATCCCATCGTTCTTGCCACTTTCTGAAGCAGTTCTGGAAGTCCTCTTTTGTGAGTGTCTTTAGTTGCGCTGTCGTGGCAGCCTCGATGTCGAGAATCGATTCAAAACGTTTACCTTTCATGGTCATTTTGACTTTGGGGAAGAGACAGAAGTCGCATGGTGCCAGATTCAGTGAATAAGGTGGATGAGGACACATCATAATGTTTTTATTTGACAGAAACTGCCATACCAGACGCAATGTGTGACACAAAACCTTTCTGTTGTGATCACAAAATACGGTGAATGCTGCTGCTGAGTGCCATCCAATGGAAAGGCAAGGATCTTCAATACGGTAAGCAGCACACTGAACCTTAGTAACAGTGTGTGACAAGTTTCAACTTGTTTGGTGGAGTCAGTCGGATATGAACTACGGTTGAAAGTGTGTTTTAAAGTGTGTCTTAAATCATCCTCCACCGTGACAATGCCCCGTGTCACATATCACTTCTGGTATACGGCAATTTCTGTCAAATAAAAACATTATGGTGTGTTCTCATCCACCTTATTCACCGGATCTGGCACCATGAGACTTCTGGCTCTTCCCCAAAATCAAAATGATTCAGGACACCGAGGCAACCACGACAGTGCAAATAAAGACATGAAAGAGGACTTCCAGAACTGCTTCAGAAAGTGGCAAGAATGATGGGATAAGTGTGTTCAAAGCAAGGGGGAGTATTTTGAGGGCGATTAATGGCAATGTGTCTTTTACTATACATTTTTTTAATTTGAACATGCACCATATTGTTTGATCACACCTCGTATTATACCTCATCTAAATGGAGTACAGAAGAGAACACTTTTTAAACTGTGGTTCTGAAATGCTCTAGGACTCCATGGCACTATGAGAGCAGGCCCACCACCCTGGCCTAAACCAGAAAATCCCCCTTTTATCTGGTCGGTATACGGGGGTCTTCTAAAATACTCATGAGTTTTTTTCTTCCAAAGAATAACTCTTCTCTTTGGTTATATGTGTCTTGTGTTATTTCTTGAATATAGATACTCCCTTTTGTATATGTTCCCCTCTTCTGCCTTCTAGAAACCTTGAAAATTTAACCGAGGCATGCAGCTCAATGACTACCACATTCACCCAGTATTCCAAGGTACTTCTACTGTCTTAACACAAGAAATCTGCATTTACATTCATAATTCAACCTCAAAGACCCGGACAAGAATGGAAGGGACCCATTAAATAGCTCATCATCTGTATTTTCACTGCAAAGGGCTGTTTTAGCTGCAAATAATGAAATCGCTCCTTTTGTATTCCGTTGTACTTTGGGTAATGGTGTTCTGACCACAGGCTGCTTAATAGTGCATGAATAATTCATATCATGGCCAGCAGAAAACTGCAGCATGCTATTCAGTGTAGATAGAAAACATTAGGATGTTGGGCAAGCAAAAAGGTTCACTGTGTGTTCATTTTGGGGATGATGAACTCTTGTCTGTGGCCTGTTTGACTCTTTTAGTGGGCTGGCAAACGGACTCATAAATCAGTGCATTACTGAAGTTTGGAGAGCACGATTCTTGAATGTATAGCAGATCCGTGATGGTCTCTGTTTACCACGATCTGCTTCTCTATACATCTTTTCATCGTGTGGAGTAGCCCAGCTTATTAGACAAGTGATAGTTTCCAAACAAATAAATAAACATTATCTATAGTATCTGTTGCATATTTCAAACACCCGCCCATAAACAGACTTTAAGTTGCTCAAGAAATAATCTAATTCTGGTATAGATGCCCTGCCTGTCAGAGGCGGATGGTTGCTAACTGTGCGGCAGATTTCATTCCTTCCTTTGTGCCAAGAAATACTGATGCCAATTCTTACTGAGAACACCTTCAGAGCCTGGACGCCTCACTACGGTGCAGCTCTCAATAACTCAAACCAACCAGTAACGTGGTCTGTCAGGCTGTTACTCCCTGTTTAAATTTTATTTCCTATTACCAGAAGAATTAAATCAGGCTTTGCTTTCCCCCTTTCTTGCTTAAGCCTCTGTCTTTCAGCTCATAAACTTGGAGCAGTGCTATGGAAAGAGGCTGGTGCTTCACTGTGGAGTGCTATTGTATTCGAACTAACAGAAGAACTGAGGTAAGGGGGCAAGGCAAGCACCTTGTGACAGCCATACGAATGCAAATAAAAGAACGGAAACTTTATCCCCCCCCCGCCCCCAACAACCACTGCTGGGGTTATGGCTTGCTTAAAAGATAATTATTTGATTTTATAATTACTTTTGTGGGTTGCAAAATAATTACTATGGAGGCAAAACTCCGTGTGCCAAAATAGCAGAGGCGATTGTTCTAAAGTTCAAACCAAACAATAACAGAGTCAAGATGGTTAGGTCTTAGGTGCGGATTAGAAATCCAGCCCCTTTGTCAGATGTGCCAGCCTGAAACCCACACAAAAGTCAGGGTGGGGGTTGGAATAGCAAAGATACTCCACAAACCTAATTTAGAGGAGGTGTTTCTTTTATGTTGATTTTCATTTAAAATCTGTCTCCCTGAGTACACTAGGACATCATGTAGCCTTTTAAAAAGACAAATTGCAATTCAGGTGAATGACACAAACATGCGATTGGGTCCCACTCAATTCTAAGATCAGATGTGGTGCTAAGATGCTTAAGAGTGGCTCTTTTAATTATAGGAGCTTTGTTTTAGTGCAGGGTCGGCAAACATTTTTGATAAGGGCCAGAGAATATTTTGTGGAGTTTTATATAAATATTTTAGGCTTGTGTGTGTTGGGGGGGAGTCTCTGTCGCAATGTCTTAGCTCTGTAGCTGCGGTACAGAAGCCACCACGCACAGTATGGAAACAACTGCGCAGTGTGTTCCAACAAAACTTTAGTTATGGACACTGACATCTGAATTTCATGTAAGTGTGTCATGAAATATTCTTCTTCTTTAGATTTGTGTTAACCATCTGAAATTGTAAAAAAAAAAAAAAATTCTCAACCTACAGAAAGAGAGAGCTCTCGGGCCACAACTTACTATCTCCTGATCTTGAAGGATTTTAGGCACCTCGGCAACCTCTTCAGGGAAGAGAAGTAAATTTAGTTTACAGGTAGAAGAAACTCAGGACAGAGGTAAGTCAAGAGCAGCCGGAGGGCATTAGTGGTCCCCAAGGTTTCCTAATTCTAACCAAACACATTCTCCACCAGATAATTTCTCTTTCTCTTTTTAATGAATTGACAGTTTGGTGTTCATTTTTGCTCAAAGTTTCCTAAAAGGGTCACTTTCACATTTAATTCATCACTTGAAGAAGTTATGCTTCATTGGCCAAAATAACTAGTCTTTCTTAGAGGTTCACATCTCGAAGGCAGCCAACTGTGGCTGCGGAAGAGGAACCAGAGGGACAGCACAGGTACAACAGCACTGAGCATTGGCAGGGGACATAGAGGAAGCCATGACGACTCTGATTCTCTGTTCCCTCTTCTCTAAAATGGTCACAATAGTAATTCCAACCACAAGAGGTTGTTCTAATGATTATAAGGACATGACAAGTGTGTATGATAAAGTGTAATATATACTTATAAAAGGTGTCTAGGTTTTCTAAACTTATTGGCTTTTTTAAATAGACTGAATGAACTCTCTTCTTGACCACCAACACAGAACCTTCTCACTGTCTTTCTTAAAAATCCTCCAGGATGGCTATAATTCAAAACATAGATAATAACAAGTCCTGGGAAGGATATAGGGGAATGGGACTTTCATATACTCGTTGCTGGTAGGAATGTACAATGGTGCAGCCATTTTGAAAAAGAATCTGGTAGTTCCTCAAATGGTTAAACATAGTGTTACCATTTGATCCAGCAATTCTGCTACTAGGTATACCTCCAAGAGTCATGAAAACAAATATCCACACTAAAACTTGTACGGATGCTTATAGCAATATTATTCATAGTAGCAAAAAAGTAGAAACAATCCAAATATCCATCAAGTGAATAATGAGTAAGCAAAATGTGTCATATCCATATAGTGATTCAGCGATAAAAAGAAAGGAAGTACTGATTCATGCTACAGCTTGGTGAGCCTTGAAAACCTTATGCTAAGTAAAAGAAGACAGGCGCAGGACCATATATTGCGTGATTCCATTTACATGAAATGTCCAGAATAGGGAAGTCTATGGAAACAAAAGTAGATTAGTGGTTGCCTCAGGCTAGCAGGTATAGGAAGATTGAAGGCATAGGCTAAGGGGAACAGTGTTTCTTTTGGGGGTAATAAAAATGTACTAACATTGATTGTGGTGATAGTTGCACAACTCTGTGAATATACTAAAAGCCATTGAATTGTACATTTTAAATGGGTGAATTGGGTGGCATGTGAATTATATCTCAATAAAGCAACTAAAACTCCAGTGACATTTTTCACAGACATAGAAAAAAATCCTAAAATTAGTATGGAACCACAAAAGATTCTAAATAGCCAAATCAATCTAGAGAAAGAAGAACAAAGCTGGAGCACTTCCTGATCTCAAACTATAGTACAAAGCTATAATAATCAAAACAATATGGTACTGGCATAAACACAGACAGATCAATGGAACAGATCAGAGAGCACAGAAATAAATCCATGCATATATGGTTGATTAATTTCCAACAAAGGAGCTGAAAATACACAATGGGGAAAGGATAGTCTCTTCAATAAATGGTGTTAGAAAAACTGGACAGCCACATGCAAAAGAATGAAACTGGACCCCTATCTTACAACACACAAAAATCAACTGAAAATAGATTATAAAGACTTTACTGTAAGTCCTGAAACCATTAAAATTCTAGAACATAGGGAGTAAGCTTCTTGACAATGACTGGCAATGATTTTTTGGATTTGAAACCAAAAACAAAGGCAACAAAAGCAAAAATAAGCCAGTGGGACTAGTGGGACTACACCAAACTAAAAGCTGTCTGTATAGCAAAAAAAAACCAACAACAAAATGAAAAGACAACATATCAAATGTGATAAAATATCTGCAAATCATATATCTGATAAGAGGTTACTATACAAAATATATAAAGAACTCACACAACTCAATGGCAAAAAACAAACTGATTTAAAAAATGGACAGAGGAATTGAATAGACATTTCTCCAAAGAAGACATCCAAATGGCTAACAGGTTCATGAAAATGGGCTCAACTTCAGTAATCGTCAGGCAAATGCAAATTAAAGCCACAATGAGATATCTCACACCTGTTAGTATAACTATTATCAAAAAGACAAGAAATAACAAGGATGTGGAGAAAAGGGAACCCTTGTGTACTGTTTGTGGGAATGTAAATTAGTGTGGCCACTATGGAAAACAGTATGGAGGTTCCTCAAAAAATGAAAAATAGAACTACCTTATGACGCAACGGTCCCCCCTTCTAGGTATATAGCAAAAGGAAATGAAACAGGATCGAAGAGCTATCTGCACTCCTCTGTTCATTGCAGCATTTTCAAAATAGCAAGACATGGAGACAACCTAAGTGTCCATAAATGGATGAACAGATTAAAAAGATGTGGTGTATAGGTACAATGGAATATTATTCAGCTGTGAGAAGGAAGGAAATCCTGCCATTTCGCAACAACATGGATGGACCCTGCCCAAAGGCATTATTCCAACCGAAATAAGGCAGACAAAAAAAAAAACAAACAAATACGGCACAGTATCACTAACATGTGGAATCTAAAAAAAAAAAAAAAGTTCTAACTCATAGAAACAGAGTAGAAAAGTGGTTGCCAAGGTGGTGGTGAAAATAGGGAGAAAATAGGAAAACAGGTAAAAGGGTACAAATTTTCAGCTATAAGATGAATAAGGCCTAAGGATCTAATGTAAAACATGGTGACTATAGTTGATAACACTGTGTTGTACAATGAAATCTGCTAACAGAGTAGAACTTAAATGTTGTCACCAAAAAAAAAAAGGTAAACATGAAAAGTGATGGATGTGTTAATTAACTAGATGGAAGGAATCCCTTCACCACGTATACATAGATCAAATCACCATGATGTATACTTTAAATATCTTACATTTTTTTGTAAATTATGTCCCAATAAAGCTGAAATTAAAAAACAAAAACAACAAATAAATAGAAAAAAAATTTTTAAGCTACTTAAAAAAGTCCTCCAGGGAATCCTGTATCCCATCGTAAGTCCCAACTCCTTAGCATAGTATCTAAGGTCCTTCATGGTCGACCTCTACCCATTTCTCCAGACTCCTTTCTCATCATTCCCAAGCTTATATGCTCTAGCCGAGTCATATCAAACTACTGTTCTTATAGTCACTCCAATAGATGGATACATATTTATTAAATAGACCAATGATTAATAAATTAAAATGTATATTCATATGTTGAACACATTTTTTTTAAGAAATTCTTGTTTTCTTAAATTTTTTCTATTTTATTGGGGAACAGTGTTTTTCCAGGACCCATCAGCTCTACCTCAAGTAGCGTTTCAATCTAGTTGTGGAGGGCGCATCTCAGTGGCCCATGTGGGGATCAAACTGGCAACCTTGGTGTTATGAGCACTGTGCTCTAACCAACTGAGCTAACCAGTTGCCCCTGTTGAACACATTTTTAAGTGCCTAATAGCTGTGCACTGTTCTAGGCCCTGAAAATACAGCAGAGAAGAAGAGAGACAAGAAAATCCCTTGCCTTGAATAGTTTACATTTGATGTTCTCCTCGGGCCAAGTAACCTTTCTCTGCACATGCTCTCTGACCTTCAACTCTTTCCCTCAGACATCTTTGCCAACCCATCCCAATCCTATTCTCTCATCACAGTTCAGCTCAGGTACCATGTGATCTCCCTGGCCTACTCTCTCAGGGAGACAGAGTCCCCACCTGTCTGTCCAAAGCATCCTGAACCTACCTCTATACAGTAGTTCCCCCTTATCTGCAGGAAATACACTCCAAGATCCTTAGCGGATGCTTGAAACAATAGATAATACCAAACCCTATACACATACACATACATACACATACATACACACACACACACACACACACACACACACACACACACACGGTTTTTTCCTATACATATATGCCTCTGATAAAGTTTAATTCCTAAGTTAGCCACAGCAAGGGATTAACAACAACAATAATAAAATAAACAATTATAACAATAAACTGTAATAAAAGTTATGTGAATGTGGTGCCTGTCTCTGTCTGTCTGTCTCTCTCTCTCTGATAACTGATCTGATAACCCAGACAGCCACTAAGTGACTAACAGGTGGGAAGCATATACAGTGTGGAGACGCTGGACAAAGAAATGGTTCATATCTCTGGTGGGATGGAGCAGGAAGCCATGGGATTTCATCACGCTACTCAGAAGGACACTCAATTTAAAACTTATGGATTGTTTATTTCTGGAATTTTCTATTTAATATTTTCAGGCTACCGTTGACCATGGGTACTGAAACCGCAGATTAGGGGCGACCACTATACAGCAACGTCCCTCACTAGCCTGCAAGTTTCTGTAAGGACAGGAACTCACCTTTATCTCCTATTCCCACATCAAGCTCACTATAGGCATCAATGCTTGTTATGTGAGTCAATGAATGACCATGTCCTATCCTTCCTCTAGCTTCGACATAGAAATAATACGAATGCGAAACAACCACCACATTATTTCTTTCACGTAGTCTACTGCCAACCTTCTGGTTGAGTTTTCCCCAGGCAGAAAATCTCTACTATTCATTTCTTCTTTTCCAACCCAACAACTGGGGTCTTGTTTAGCTCCTGGTTCTCTTATCCGAGCTTTGCAACGTTCACCTATGTGGACTTTTCTTTTCTTCCTGTCAATCTTCAGGTTGAAGGGAAGCGCATCCCTTCTCCTGCCCCTCACTTTCTAGCTTCAACAGGCCCCCCTTCATCTCACTGCTTTCATCACAACTGCCTACTTGGCACTGACCTTGGCGCCATCAAAGGCGACTCCTCACTGGCTCATCACGGCCATTCCTTCCAGACACATCTTACAACTTGAAACGCCTGCTAGAGTCCAAAAAGTTCTTATTGTTCATATTAATTAGCAAACTACAGAAAGGAATGTTTGGGGCTAGCAAACCAGTATTGATCCCTCCCCTCCCAATAACATTTTATGTACAGATTTTATGTATTAATCTTTTCATGTCCTTTAGACATATGGGTGTATTTTAAGCTGTAGATTTTACAAGTATTTTTAACATTTCTTCTCCTAAACTAAGTGAATATTTACAGATGTCTGTCAAGTGTCAGAAAGATATTAGAATGGAAGGGAAAATTATTAGTAAAATTATAGAGGAGTTCAAAGTCAGGGAGGCAAACTAACTTTGAATATCTGGTGCTAGAAAGTGTTGCTGGGCCTTTTTATGAGTCTGTAAAAGAACTGCAGAATTTTGGCCTTTTGACACTTAACTGCTCAAGGTCTTTGAAACACCCTCTCTTGAGCTATGAATGGCTGTGGCATCCAGGTCCTTTCTCTTGCCTGGTCCCTGCCTAAGCACTGCCAGCAAACACCATCACAAAAACCCACGCAAATTTGCTTCCACATAATACTGGAGTGGAGGGATAAGGGTGATGAATTTATAGGGGTTCGTTACGCTATTCTGTCTACTTTTGTATACATGTACAATTTTCCATAATAATAGTTTTTTTTTTAAAGGTAACTTGATCATACCACCTCTGCTTAAAAACCTGTATGCCACCTTCCATGCTCACTGGATGAAATCTGAACACATTCATAAGTTGTACCAGAATTTTTCCTGACCTCTCTCTTGCCCAAGGTGGAACCAACCACTCACTCTACTTTCTGTCTCTAAAACAACACCTTTCTTTCTCAAACACTTAAAACTCCTGTGCACGTATTTGTCTACCTGTCTATTTCCCTGTACAACAGTATAAGGTCTTTGAGGGAAAAGACTATCCTATCTTTCTGATTTATATATTCCCAGTGCTGATCATGGCACATAAATAATGCTTCACAAATATATTGCTGGAAAAAAAGGATGGATTGCCCCCCATATATGTTTCCGGACTAACGCATGTCATTCCCCCTCCCCATACACCACCCATTCTACAAACTCCACCTGCTGAACTTCTCCCCTTCCCCAAGCAAGAAATGTCCTTTCATAGTTCATATTGTCTGTGTATGTATTTTTTCCCCCTTACTGAAATGCCCTTCCCCCCTTTATCTGGGAAAACTCCTTTACTAGGAGTCCAAATATCACCTCCACTGGGAAGCCCTCCTGCCTTACTCACACTCTTCCTACCAATGCAAGCTAACCTCTCTATCTGTAGGTAAGGCAGATTAACAAAATCAAATGTACTAGGAAATTCTGTAATTCATTCTAATCTCGTATCCTAACAAACCTGGGTTATCAAGACAGCACATGTATAGAACACACAAACACACACACACAATTTTCTACATTCAGATTAGGTGCCCATTTAAAAAAAAAATCAACTTGATGGCATGGTATAAAGCACCATGGTTTTGAAGACAGATAGATAAGTTCTATCCTGTACTTGCTCTGTAGCCTTTAGCACCAAAGTGCTATGTAAACTTGTTTCCACATCTGAAAATGGCTTCAGTATTGAACCAAAACAGTAATGATAAAGGAAACACAAACGATTTGTGGCCATTAATGGTGAACTATAGTCTACATTTTTTTAAAATAGAAGATTTAATATAAGGTCAGCAAAGCATCTTTAATGCTAGTTAGTGGATACCAGAAACTTTTTCTTAAATACTCTTAAGTAAAACGGCAATTGCTAAAATGTAATTTCACCTTTTATATCACTCACCCAGTTAGGAATATATTCTCTTTTAAAGTTTATTCTATATCAGCCAAATACTTTAGGTATAAATTGTCTTTAAACTGAAAGTTATTCAACTTTGCTTTAAATATGTTAAAATAACTGTGAT
Source organism: Hipposideros armiger (assembly GCF_001890085.2). Taxonomy (NCBI): domain Eukaryota; kingdom Metazoa; phylum Chordata; class Mammalia; order Chiroptera; family Hipposideridae; genus Hipposideros; species Hipposideros armiger. Next base: position 426,275 of record NW_017732162.1, read on the forward strand.
TTTATATACAATGAAATTAAGAATGAGAGAAACGCCTCTGTAAAATTTTACCTGTGTAAAATTTCAATTGAGGGTTTTCCTGCTGGACCAGAATTTTTCACTGGTTGTCACTTCCTGGCCTCCTTGGTGCTAAATGGGGAGCCAAACACATTTATGGTGCTGGACACAAGGCAGGTGTGCCCCAGCATACGAACCATATTCCACTACGGTGCCCCATTAAACCTGTTTGCATTACTATAGTCTTTTTACCACAGGTTTCTTTGAAAATAGAGGGCTCCCCTGACATACAAAAAAGACGACTCAAATTGAAAATAGCTTCTAGAGAACTTATCTAACAGAGCTATCATAACAAGCTATTGTACAAGGTTAATCCCTGCAGAAAGTGACATTTATGTGAATGTCCTTTCCTGTTTCCAGTGGGCAGTGCTGCTTTGGGGCTCTGGCATAAAAGCAGAAGGGTTAAACTCCTGACCTCATTCTATTTCAGTGACTAAATGAGTGCATCACACAGGAAGGCAGGATTTGCAGTGTGGAATTAGGCAAAAAATGAGGCACCTCAACATGAGGTCTCCCCTATAAGAGTCCTTTGAAATTACATACTTCCGTCATATCAGATGACATGTGAACATCCAGAGGTATGTTCTGGAGTGTCTGGGACCGTAGAGATGATGATGATGCATGTTGTAAGCAGAAATATGTGCTGTAGCTAAAACATATCCTGCCTCCATTGACAGTGTACACCAATATGTTTACCAGTGATCATATTCGTAATTACATACGTAAACACACGCCCCTGAGTGTAGACGCAGACCCGTCCTTATTGTAGCAATATTTAGAGATTCTAATTTAAATAAACTCCCAAGGTTGTGCAAGGTTGTTCCCATTTGGGAAGCAATTCGGGCAACAGAGTGATTCATTTAATAAATAGTTTTACCAGCATCTCATGCTAATTTTGCATTATATAGTAAAAGTCTGGCTTTAAATCATCCCATTAATCTATCTACATTCCATAGATATAATCAGTTTATATCATAACTGAAGGACCAAACACACATCAGTAAGTATGTGCTTCTCATAAGCGGATATCCTCTCCCAAACCTCACAGGAGCAACGTTGGTGTATTTTGGTGCACACCTGCCTTCCTCCAGTAAGGCCGTTTTCTTTTCGGATGCCTAGTGCCATTCTGCACAGCCTCTCTTGCAGTTTAATCAAAGAAAAGTATAATTACACTAGAAGGAGGCTAATTTTGAACAGGCATTAGCCAAGCCACAGTCACTTCATTACTCTGCACTTCAGAGGCCAACAACGGTCGCGAGGGATCCCAAGTATTATTTGTTCTTCCAAAGGGAACAAGCGAACCCGCCTGGTTGATCCGGAAATCTGCCTGCCCAAGCAGGTGCGAGTGTCATGCGAGGCGATGAGCTTCAGGCTGGCCATTAGCTAATGCTTTCCCTGCAAAATCTGCTGCCTAAAACTTTTCCGCCACCTTCCCTGGCTCTCCGGAGTCTGCTTGGCGAATTGCTTCGGAACCGCCTGGAGGCTCCTGCGAAATGCACGGCCACAGAGGCGCGTCCACATCTGCAGAGGCTTCTGCCTGGTGCGTGCGGAGCTGTCTCCCTTTCTTGGCTCTTTCTGCCCAGAGTCGCTGGCAGCCCGGCACTCTTTCACCACCCCACAAAAGATGGGATTTGGGGGAGCTCTTTGGCTCGTACAGACTCGGAAGAGGCCGCTGTACCCCCTCCCCCACCTACCACATTTTGACCATTTAAGCCTCATTCCAAGAGGGGCCAGCGGCGGCACTCCGAAAATCACGGCCATGTTATACTCCAGACAGACAGCATTCAACAACTCCACAAGTCCCCAGGGCGCTGGGCGCTGTAGCCAAGGCCAAACGTCCTCTCCAAAGTGAACCCACCCTAAGTCCACATCTGTAATATGAACCCACCCTAAGCCCAGTGTAATATCGCATCATAACGCAAGGATGGAAGAACACCTAAGACGCCCAGAAAGCTAAGAAAGCAGGTCCAGTAATCTCTTTAAAGCTAATAATGTTGCCCCTGACAAACACCCTAACTGAACCCCACCTTCCCAAGAGAAAAACCAAGAGTTGCCCCTTGAACTGTTTCAAACCCCTCATTTGGGGGCGTATGGTAATATGCACCGATGCAGTCTGGGTTTGGCTCTCGGCAGCACTCTGCAAAGTACCGGGCGGGTAGATGTCACGCCTGGGTAGAGGGCTGACATCCCCGCAGTTTTCCAGGCAGCAGACGCCCGCGGTACCGGCAAACTAGAGACCAGCAAAGCCACCTCCCCGCCTCCCGCGCTCGCCGCCGCCCGAACCGGCCCCAGCACTCACCGTCCCGGGAGTCCTCCCCACGACTGCAGTTGCTGCAAATGTGTTTGATCTCCTTGCCTAGTTGACAATGGATCACAAAGGACACGTTGTTGTTGTTGGGGGCGGGCTCCTTCAGGGGCTTCATCCTCAGCAAATAAAAAGCTTTCTTTTTGGGTCTCTGGGCGCTCGCGCCTGGCACCGCGCCCTCCCTGCAGCGCGGCGAGCGGAGCGCAAACCTTCCCGGCTCCGTGGCGCGCGTGGGCTCCGCCATCCGGCCCCCGGACGCCCGGGGCCGGGCGCTGCTCTGGCCCTCGCGCGCTGCCACTCGCGCCCGGCCGCCGGGCTAGCATGCCCCTGCTCCGCCCCGGACCCGCGTCTCTACAGCAACGCGACCACGGCGGGGCGGGTCAGGGGAAGGCGCGGAAAGGGTCTTGACCTCGCTGACCTCGCTGACGGAGCCAATCCGAATCCCGCGGCTGGAGAAGGGTTTCCGGAAGGCACTTCGCGGTCCTACCTGAGCAGCTCCACTCCCACCTCTCTGGCGGCCTCACGTGCACATCCTCTCCTGGCAGCCCCACCCCTCCGTAAATCTCAGCACCAGCAATTGGCGCCTGCTGGGTTTGCAGCTACCTTCACTCCCTCTGGAGCTCCAGGGCAGAACGCCAACCGCCCCCTCCCTCTTTTCTTCCAGCCGCACGCTGCCAAATGAAAGCAGGTCGTAGCACACAGAAGGCAGCCGCGCTGGGAACCTTCGGGGTGCAAGCGCCTCTCTTGGACCAAAACAAATGATGGGTCCAACTGGTGGGTCCAACCCACAGCCCTTGACTCTCAGTGGAGCCCACAACATGTTACAACATAATCGATGTTTTCACCCTCAGTCGAAATTCCCCAACCTGAAGGGGGCCTTACACCCGTGTGATTAAAACTTTGAGTAAAAGGAACAGAAAAGGCTGCTTTTATCAACACTCAGAAACAACAACTTGCAGCTTTGGGATCCCAGCTAACTTGGCTGAAGATTTTCCAGCTGTTTTAGCAAAGTGAATAAGGCTTAGCAAGGCAGTGACATCCATGGCTCAGGATAAAAACAGCTACAAGATAATTGAGCCTTTTTTGTTCTGCACTTAAAAAAAAAATCACAGTGTCTATACAATAGTCCTGACAGGTATTGTGAATCCTACATCACCTTTTAGACACTAAGGTTGAGAGAAGCATCATATCACAGTCACCTTGGGTGCTTATGTAAAAAATAAATAACTTTGGGACCCCAAGCCCTGAGATTCTGGTTTAGTAGGTCAGCATAGGGGCCAGGAATCTGTAGCTTTAAGAAGCTCCCCAGTGATCTTATGCAAAGCATGAGTAGGAAACAGTTGTTTGCAGCCAGGTGTGTCTGACTCTGAGCCTCTATCTTCCCACCACACCTCACTCCCTGGGATCTACAACCCCTGCCTTCCTTCTGGCTTACTGAAATTGCATCAGTAAAAGGATGCACTATCACTACCAGTTGTTTCCAGAAACTTCCCCAAAGTTAATTTCATAATTACCCTGTGACTGACACTTCCACAAAAGGCATTCAGGTCACTGCTAGATTTTCCTCCTACAGGGCAAATTTTACATGTACAGCTCACCACCTCACAGGTAAAAGGGTCAATAGTCCACTGGGAATACTAAATCACTGTGTTATAATATGCTTTTGATCATTCCAATTCTACCACTCTGTCATTTATGCTACTCATTTGCAAAATGTTCTGCCCCGGTCAGCACATTCAGAGTTCCCTTTTCATTCTGCCGTTAGGAATGTCAGGTGTCCACCTGCCATAGCCTGCTCTAGAAGGACATGTCAGGGACTGATGCGGAATTCAAGAATTGAAGCTGTGCTCTCTTTAATTAGATCACAACCAAGTACTCTCCTGGTGCCCCCCGGGGCCTTCAGGGACCCTTCCCTCTTGCCCAGATTACCAGCCAAACCAGCCACAGGTAAATCTCACTGTATTTGCCCATGTCAGATTCATGTCACTTGGTCCTTCCCTGGCTAATTAATTATAAGCCTTCTCTTAGGGATGGTAAAAGATCCATTTGTTACACTGGTGGAGTGTATGAGGGAATTTACTGCATTGTGTTATAGGCAAACATTTATTATTCTCCTTTTCTAATCCTCAGGCCTCTCCTTCAAACTGTATCACCTCTTAACTCCCTTCTGAAAAGAAAAAATACTTTTCTTAAATGAGTTTTTAAAATTGCATGCCTTTTCCACCTTCCTCTCTGCCCCACAGGTCAGAATACTGGACCTGCATAAACCCTGTGTGGTCTTATTAAAACAACTGAGCCTGCCACAACCTTTTATTCATTCACCGAATACTAAACTAGACCTAAGGGCACTGGGTGTCTCCGTCTTAATTGCCCAAGTGGCACAGAGAACACTGACACTACCACTAGCTTAGGCTCAAATATTAAAGGTGATGCCCCACAATTGTGGGGGCTGTTTATTCACATTAAGTATATAAAAAGGCTAAGGTGTACCTTCAGAGAGCTAGTCCCTTGTTAGGTGATCCATCTTCCTAAACTGTCTTCTCTGAGTTTACAGTTCCTAACTGTTCTGTCCAATATGATAGCCACTAGCTACATGTAGCTATTTACACTTAAATTAAAATCAAATGAAATTAAATGTTAGTTCTTCAGTTGCACCAGCTACAGTTCAAGTGTCCAATAGTCACATGTACCTAGTGGCTGCTATATTAGACAAGCCAGATGGGAGAATATTTCAATCATTGGAAGTTTACTTGACCATGCTGTTTTTGGAAGATGTATGAATTTTAGTGTTGCAGGCTGAATTCTGAAGCTGAGGAGCTTTATCTCCTATGGTTACAACAGAAGGTGGGTGGGGAGGGGACCTGGATGGAATGAGTATAACTTAGTGCTAGCAGCGCCTTGGAAGACGATGGCCATGTTTGGTAGCTTCTGGCCCCACCTTTCCTCTGACCCTCAGTAGGTAGCAGGACAGATGTGAATACACATGTGGCATTGTTTCCTTGACCCTGTGCCCTGAACACTACCTCAGTGAAGCATCCTTCTGATGCCCATTATTATAACTCACTATAACTCTTTTTGCCAAGATTTGTTTCATATGGAGTCTGTGTTTGTCTCATCCCAAAAGATAAACCTATATTTAATTACGATCCCGGTATTATGGCTCAGCTCTATTGCTGCTGTTGTTAATTATCTCCCTGCATTGATAATGGAAAAAAAATGATCATCCTACAACATTGTAGAGAAACAAATATTGTGGGATATTTTTTTCCACTTTTAAAAGGAAGTAGGTAAATATCGAAAGGAAGGACAATCCAAAACATTCTATCACTTATAACAGATTCTCAACACAGGACCTACATAGCTTGCATGGAATTTTTACTCAGATGATCTAAATGGGAAATAGTCCTCCCCTGTGATCACTTTCAGTGTAACTTAGTTGCATGACAATCTCGTTCCCATCCCCTCTTAGGATATACTTAACTTGTAGGTTTCCTCCTCGAGACTTGTTCGGGGCCCTAATACCTAGCTACTCAAAGTATGATCCCAAGACTAGGACATCCTGGTTCCATGGGAACTTGGGAGAAATGCAGCAGCTCAAGCTCTCCTCCAGGATCTGCATTTTAACAAGACCTCCAGGTGATTCAGAGTCACATTAATGTTTGAGAGGCACCCTCTAGCCATTAGAGCAATCATAGTATTAAGTGCCTCCCAATAATGGAACGCACATTATTTTGGTTCTGAAGTAAATAATGAATAGGATCCCTGATCTCACCGAGCTTAAAATTAAATAGGAGAGAGGATACATTCAATGAAAGGACATATAAGAATAACCAAACACACCCAGCTGAAAACATGTGTGCAAATTTGTAACCGGGAGCAGCCATGGAGAAATATGCACTTACTATTTGAATGGGAGCCATGTGTGAAAGGAGTTCTCAGTGACTCCGCTCAATGTGGAAGAAATGAAGTTGATAAAGGAGGACTTCACTAGGGAAGTTGATCTGAAGCAGGTGGGGGCAGAAGGGTTGTGGTTGTGGTGGCTGTGTCGGGAGGACACAAGCTCTTAGGATAAAAGGAATACAGGGTTGGGGGTGGTCAAGGATGGTCATTAACCTCGCAGGACAGTTACACCCAGCAAGGCAGTGACTGCAAATTGGGCTTTCCAGAAGACACCACCATTATGATAATGGAAAGGCAACTGCAGACCTTGAAATTCCTCAAGTCTGAATGTGAGAAACAGTGTGCAATAAACTTGGAACTGTGACTTGATTCTGCTGTTTGTCCATGCCCCACCCTACTTTAAGTGCCCAACAGTTATTAGGCTTAAAGGAAGTCAAAATCAAAGTAAGGGTAGAAATTGGGAAATGCTCATATGGTGCTTTAACTTTTATGGAAAAAAAATAGAGTAGCAATATCAAACATTAATGTCAGTACAAGCAAAGCAGTGGAACCACTTAAAGAGGTGTACTTAGATAAATATCACCACATATATTTGATGGAAGAAAAGATTAAACACATTTTTTTCTTCCCTAATATTTTTTTTCTTTGACTTAAACTCAAGTTAATCCATTAAATTTCCTTCCTGCTTTTCTGTCTGTCTCCTTTCTTGTTCCTATCCTGCTTGTAGTGGGTTGAATGGTGGCCCTTCCATGTCAAATCCCTGGAATATGTGAATATGACATTATGTGGGAAAAGGTTCTTTGCAGATGTAATTAAGACTCTTCTGATGAGGAGAGCATCTGGACTATCTGGGTGGGCCCTAAATTCAATGACAAGTGTCCTTATAAAAGACACACAGAGACAGCCACAGAGAGGAGAAGACACACAGGAGAGCAGAAAGCAGCATGAATGTGCAGGCAGAGACTGAGAAAATGCAGTCACAGGTATGCCCACCGTCACCAGGAGCTGGAAGGAGGCAAGGAAAGGACTCTCCCCAAGAACCTCTGGGGGGATCTTGGCCCTGCCAACACCTTGAATTTGGACTTCTTTAACATCTTGAATTAGGACTTCTTTTTTCCAGAACTGTGAGAGGATAAATATCTGTTGCTCTGAGCCACTAATTTTGTGATAATTTGTTACAGCAGCCCTAGAGAATTGATACATTCCCTAAAGATTAACAATATGTTATATTTGTAGTATAAGAATAACATCTATTGTTTTTCTGTTTCATCTAAATGTGTAATGTGTTAAAACCAGAACTATAGAGCTAATTTACAAAGTACAACTAACTGTAAGAACAGGACTTTGAGTTACTTCCAAATGGTTCATGAACACAGAATTGTGCCATACTGCTGCTGCTACATGTGTGTCTGCTGCTTTGGTTTTTACAGATGCCCAAAAGGCAGTGTGGGATGGAGTAGAAGTAGGCTGTCGTTAAGAGGGGGATACATCTTCCAGGATTCTTTTTTTTTTTTAATATTTAGTATAATGCATTTATATTCTGATCAAGGAGACATGAGCACAGCTTGCTATGGGAGGCCAGTGAACATTCTTTATGCAATTCAGTGATGTGTAAGTAAAGCTCATATCCAGCCCTTGTGCACTGCTACTGCTATATAGATGGTTTATGGGCTGGCACCTGTTCTGATAGGTTGAGTATCCTTTCTGACTTTTGCAAGTCTAGTTATTAAATATTTTGACTGTCACTCCTGCAGATAAAGGTTAGATAGCAGCTGCACAATTGGTAAGCTTTTATTTTCTTAAAAGAAGGGCTTTCTACCGTGGTAGAAACTTCAAACTGTTTTGGAGCCTATAGCAAAAGTTCTTTTGGCCTTAGCTTAATAGAACCTGGCAGGTTTGGGGTGTAAGAGCCAGAGAGAGGCCAGTGGGCAGGAGATTCGAAGAAACAGTTTCATATCTCCGTTTTTATAATTCAAGTTCTTAAACATATAGTTGAGATATCTAAATGATGCGAACATTTTTTTTCTTTGCTAAGGGTTTGCTTTTTTCCCTAAAACTTTGAGTACACAACAATTGTACTCCTAGGCTTGTGATAATTATGCTTATGAAGGGATTGTTCTGTGAAAATTGTTCTGCAAACATTTAGCAAATAGCAACCTGATAAGAAGGGAAGATTGGAGGCATTTAGATAAAACAAGTAGAGAAAGAGGTGATTGAGGGAAAACTGTCAGGAATAAGCTCCTGTAGCTTCTTGATTGTGGTGTTATTTTGGGATGTTTCTTTCTCTTCTTGCATTGCCAGGAGGATGTGGCCTAGCTCTTAAATCCAAATAAGAAGATCTTCTCCATAACACACCATGCTGTCAGAGTGAATATCATTTTTGTGACTACAGTGGAAAGACTATCAGGTCTGGAGGAAATGTCTGCAAAGTCTTGTTATGTCAGACTTCTTTAAAATCTGTATCACCAATATCCATGTGAGGTTCTCAAACTAAATTAAAAATTTTGGAATCAGGCGATTCTGCTCATACCCAGGGAAAAATAGAGGATCGATTATGTAGAGATTGAGAACTGTTAAAGATTAGTAAGTGAGAAGTCTGTTGTTCTGAAGTTTTTACTTTCTTTACATTTTGCTTCAAATTATATCATTCCATTTTAAATGAAGTTTATAGCCTTAAAAACAGAGGCTTTGTTTTCTTTTAAAAAACAGGTTAATTTTGGTAGATTTAGACATTTCATGATATTTATCTTATAGAAATAAAAGCACCAGAACATAAAGACGTCATTGTGATTACATTGCAATAAAATAAAGTCCACCAATAAAGAAATGGCTTCAGAAATTATGGTACACTTACAGCATGATGCCACTAAAACTAATGGGTTACATGTCAACACCTTGGCTTAGAAGAATTTCCACAATGTACTGCTAATGAGAACAGTCACATTCAGAGAACTGACTATCATATGATTTCATTTTTGAAAACCAGATACTGTAAGAATTAATATTGTTCTCCAGGTATTTCTGAGTCACTGTCTTCAGGTTCATGATAGGATTGCAGTTTGTACATGGAGATCCCCTTGAGGGTGATGGAACCAGGTTACCAGTTCTGACCCCTAAGTGATGAGCTAAAGTTCAAGATACGGCTGCTGCTTCCTTTTGGTAACTGGAGTAAGTCGAACATTCCTGCTGACCCACAAGGGCCAAGTAGTATGAAAAGTAAACTTGTGTTGTTTTATGCTACTGAAATTTTGGAGTTGTTTTTCCTGAAGATTAATCTAGCCTATCAAGATTAATACAACAACGACAAACGTGCATGTGTATGTATTTACATATTATACATCACCGCATTTAGTCATCCCACAAACACCATAAAATGGAATTATCATTTCCATTTTATGCTTCAGGAATCAGAAGTTCAATAAGATTAAATAAATTCCCCAGGCTACACAATTAGCATTTCATCAGCCAGAAATNATCTTAGCTCATTGCCCTCAGCAAGGCCAAGGCCACATCTCTCTTGTCCCTGAATTGGGCACTGAAACTCCAGCTCTCACTGTTTAGGGTGTATAACAGGCCAGGCGTCCCACAGAAACATCAGTTCTGTCCACTATGCTGCTAAAGTCCTTCTATTGTGTTTTTACATGTTTGTCTCTCTCACAGGTCAGTGAGCATCTTTAAGGCAAGAACCACAGTTTAATGCCTGCGATTTCGCTCTCCTGTGCCCTTCCAGCCTCTAGCATAGTCCTGGTACTTGGTAAGCAGGAGCTCAAGAAATATTGGTTGAATGAGTAAATAAATGCCTTTAATTTGGGTGAGTCTAAAAAGTTCCTTACAGTTTGTCACTTGCAGTATGATGCAGACTGTTTCCAAGACACATACAAGAGATGTGTCAGAGAAACTGGAGGATTAGAGAGAGACTTGGAGAAGTCTGTGGTACCTGATTGTTCTGACCTGACCCTTCAACTAGTTTTCTTCTTCACTGTTTGAAACATTAAATTAAATAATTAAAATTGTATTAAGTGCCAAGAATAGCACTCAGTTGCTATAGATAGCTAGTTATTTAGTGCACTGAAATGAGGCTAGAAGCTTTTTGGCAATTTAATTAACATATTTCTAGATCTTCAATTTCTTGAAAATTCTGGGGTGTTTCGTGTTCAAGTTGCTTACAGTGCAAGAGAGGAATGTTTCGATTTATCCCACATCTATCACTGGAGGATTTGGGTGGGTAATTGGAGGAGGGAAAAAAAGGAAGAAAAGCCTTGTCTTTTATTAACCTAGAACTTGTCCTGTTCCTCAACTTTCAGTCAGTTGTTTACCTTTTGGACATGGTAAATAACAATGCATGCATTGTTAGAGGATTTTTGGATGTAAAAAAATAGTAGATAGGATTGGAAACCTCTCATAATAG
>NW_017732162.1:438026-438916 GCF_001890085.2 Hipposideros armiger
AAAAAACTATTAAAATTGTAATAATATATACCAATAACAAAAGATGAATGCAAGTCACGTCTGACTTCTGCAACGACAAGAGGTGCTCAAAGTAGTTACCATCAGTATCCAGACATTTCTGATTATGGTGAACTACTGCTTGAGCAACATTGACCAAAGTGACCACTTGTATACATTTTTTTTGGCACCCCCAGTATTTTATATTTTTAACTAAATAATGTCATCATTTAATCCTCACAACAATTCCAGGATTTGAGGTGTTCTGACCACTACCAGACAAGGAAGAAGCCAGAGAGATGAAGGAAGTGGCGCAAAGCTGTATCATTTAGACAGGCAGAGCCCAGATCTGAAACGAATGCACCATTCACCATTCAAAGACACGTTTGCCCTCACTATATCATGCTGTTGTCCAGAAATTTGCACATAGGAAAGAGGCTCTAGTGAAGATAAATATATCTTTCCAAGCCAACTATAGAAAGAAATTCCTGGAACTTCCTAAAGATGAAGGGCAAACCTGTTATATTTCTTAGGTCTACCCATTTACACTGATATATCTATTGAAATGAATATTCTTTCATTCCCAAATCTTTAAGTAATTTATGATTTTTTAAAATTAAAACATGCCTTTTTCCTTGAAACTCAGCAGGTGAAAAAACAGAATTATTAACCCGTGACAAAAAGAATCAATTCTTAGAAAATGTATGAATTACGATTTTAAAAAAAGAAGGAAACAATTAGAGTATGGACATTAAACAAATATGCCTTTATATTTTACAAACTTAATGAATAGAAATTATTTAAAGGAATTCTCACAAAAACTTTAACTATGTGAAGCCCCTTTTTCAGACTCCCTTTTTCTTCCTTTTCTAAAATTGGCAATATGTCATGTC
>NW_017732162.1:441406-444464 GCF_001890085.2 Hipposideros armiger
ACATATGATGTGAGCTAGAAATCCCATTTTAGGTCTTTTCAATATGGAAAATCTTTTTTATTCCTCTCAGTACTGTTTATTGATATTACATTTTTCCTTGTTAATTTATAAAGCTACATTTTTCATATTCCAATGTATTGATTTATATTGAATGCCATATGTATATATGTGTGTGTATATATACATATATATATGTAATTTTTAAAATATATTAATGTGGTGAAATCCTAAATAGAGTTTATAGGTTAAACCAAACTTACCTTCTTGGAATAATTCTAACTGATCTTGGTATATTACTTTTATATAGCTTGCTGGCTTTGGTTCCAAATATTACATTTGGGATTTTTGCATTTATGTTCATCAGTTAGATTGGTCTATAAAATTTCCATCTCATACGGTCCTTGTTCAGATTTTATATCAAGGGTTACATTCCTTCTTTTTCTATTTACTTGAACAGTTTGTATTAGATAGAGGTTACATATTTATTCTCTAGAACAAGTTACATAACTTAAGGGTAACTCTTCTTGAATGCTTTTTAAAACTCACCAGCAAAATCAGGGACTAATGATTTTTTGGTTAGCAGGTTTTGGTTTCTTTTTAATTGTGGAATCAATTTTTTAGAGACTGTAGAGATTTCAGTTTTCTGTTGTTTCATTACTCAATATTGGTAACTTACAGTTTATCTAGAAAACTCCATTTTATCTAAGTTTTCAAATTTTAATTTTCTTGCATAAAGTTGATCATGATATTCCCTTAAGATATTTTAAATTATCTTAACTGTGCCCCTCTAATAGTCTTTATATGTGACTTGTCTTATTTTGTTTCTGATTGATCCTGCTAGAGATTTGCTTATTTTATTACTATTTTCATAATACTAGCTTTTGTTTTGTTTGTTTTTGAGTCTTCTGTTGTATCTCAGTTTTCCTCTCCATTAAGTTCATCTGTTATTTCTATTTCCCTTCTTAATTCTTTGNAATATGCCTTTATATTTTACAAACTTAATGAATAGAAATTATTTAAAGGAATTCTCACAAAAACTTTAACTATGTGAAGCCCCTTTTTCAGACTCCCTTTTTCTTCCTTTTCTAAAATTGGCAATATGTCATGTCAGGAGACCTGGAGTCCGAGGTTAAGATCCCCTGATTTCAAGGAAACCCCATGACCCCTAGGCTAGTACCCCCCAAATCTGTCAATACCTTAAAAGTAAGGAAGCCTTTTACTCTTCTAAATCCTAATCTCAAGTTTACCTTACAAGTAAAATACTACTGTTTTGCTTACACGAGAAAGTTAGACATTGTTTGATAGTCTGCCTAAACTTGATGTTCCAAAGTTAAAATTTCTCAGACATGCTCAAAGGTATAATTGCATATGAATTACAAGAACCACTCATAAAGCTTTCCTAATAATATGTTCACGAGCCCATACAGGGCATACAAGTGTGTTTGCATATTAAGATCTGCTAATTTTTCTTAAATGGTGCATAGTAAGTCAACAGTGAGTTGTTCAGAACATTTTATACACAGTTTGGGAACTATTACCCGCCGTCAAATTCATTTAGAGTAACCTCCCAAGGCAGGCATTGGCAAAACTAAGCTTCGTTTTGACGGTTGTACATGATCAACCAATAGGTGACATCGCTTCAATCTTAACATACTTCCAGAGACTGGCTTTGTCCTTGTGCTACTGTGCTTTTAAGCATAAAACTAATACAAGAAACATGCAAGAATCATAGGCAATGCTTTCTGCTGAATTTTTTCCTCAGATTTTTGTTAACGTGTAAATAAGAGATAGAAGGTTTTCCACATGTAGTATTTTCCTATGAATAATATTTGCAACTATTAATAACAATGAAAGCCAGCAGAAAGGTATATAATGCTTTGTAGTGTATGATGGCATTTTGCCAGGACTAGAAAAAAATTGGCTGAATTAATATAGCATGCATTATTCCTTTACCTGAGATACTGTACTGTTTGCTAAAAGAGATGAGCAACGTGCTACTGTGTTCTCCAAAATGACATTAGCTCAGAACTGTATGACGCAGGGAGAAGATCAGTAGCCCAGGAAGGAAAGGGTCCATTACCTGCTGATTTATCGTTTGCGGTGTCAACTATAAATACAAGCATAAGTTTGATAACTTGAAGAGACTGCCCAGAACTGTGTAGATCACAATTGTTGGAGGAATGAATGAATGAATGACTCCATAAAANAGGAACAAGGTAATAGGAAAATGTAGCATTGGCAAGAAATACAAATTGGCCATGATTCCACATGTGAGAACTTCAGTTATACATGAAACGTAACAGTATGTATGTGGGGGGTGGGGAAGTGGGCGGGGTCAACAGAGAGGTTATGAGTAGCCAGCTATGGGGAAAATTTAAGTGGGTATCAAAAGTGTATAAGTGTGTGACATGCAAATTATTCCTTCCATGAAAAAAAGATGGTCTTATTCACTGAGGAACACATTACAATATGCTCTAAGACTTGTAAAGTGAATGATCAAAGGACTAGCTCCGCTTCTAACAAGGCAGGCTGTACTCTTCTCAACACTGCAGGGTCCTGTGATCTGCTGTGACTCTAAAACAGATGTCTAGAGTAGAGAAGCTGTGCTGAAGAGGAATTATGTTTATTTTTATATGTTAAATGTCAATAAAGCTTTTCCTCTGAGATATATATTATATCCACCCAAATTATGATCACAACAGTTTGTAGCCATCTTACATGTAAAAAGAATGTTATTTACAGAAATGGAAGGGTAAATTAAAAAGCAAAGAGATGCCATATTCGAGTGTCCTATTGTAATGTAAGAGTAGAAGAATAGTTACGCATGTATGTGTAGGTAAGAATATACTGCAAAAACCCATTTAGGGCAACAGAGGTGAGTTTGCAGAGGAAGACAGTCCCTTGTAGGGGGAGGCAGGGAGGGACATATCACTTGAGGAGCTTCCAGTGTGTCAGAGAAACTCTGCTAGGTTTTTTTTTTTTGCCAGTAATAGATGAAAATTTTAATTTATATATTTATTTTTAAATATTTTACATAACAAATATATGAAATATTATA
>NW_017732162.1:446508-449281 GCF_001890085.2 Hipposideros armiger
CAGTGGGAACAATCTTCTAGGCAGGCCACTCTCCTGGAATGAGGGACAGACTACAGGGTCCACAACCAACCCATAGGCAGGAGTTCTGAGCTCCGTGGGGCATCTGATTGACCTCACATGCTGAGCATGAGGTGGGATGGAGTTAGAGAGTTGGTTCTCCCAAAAGACATTCTTATCCCCCAAAAAGAGAAACAGGGATCTGAGGCCCAGAGGGGCTCTGGTCCAGGTCCAGGACTCCCCACTCAGACAGCTGCCACCCTGCAGTCCCAGACACCTGATGAGGCCTTAGAAAACATCAAGATAAATGCCTCAAAGTGGGGGTTGAAAGGGTGAGGGGCTGAGGAGAGTTTCCTGGGATGTAGGGCCTGAGTCAGGCACCCTGAGATTCTACTGCTATAAATAACCCACAATCCCAGGAGTCTCTCTAGCTGTGCTGCTCTGACCTGCAGCTCAGATGTCACCTCCTGAATGAGACTTTGTGCCTATACAGGTAGGGTTCTTCACTCTTCCTTCTGGGCTCCCACAGCATTTTCTTCATGCCTCAGCTCTTACTTGGTTTTGTGAATATGTGGCAATCTGTAGGCTTTGAGACTCTGCAGAGAGCAATTATATTTTATGTTCCTTTGTGTCTGCACTGCCTGGACACATGGAAAAACAGTGATATTTGGAAAATTAATGAATGCAAGGCTTGTCCACCTGGAAGTCACCTTATGCAGTCCTATTCCATATGCCGATTGCTAATTACTATGTATAGGACCCAAAGCTTTATGACACTCATTGGATGCCATCTTAAATATTCATACTTAGTGGTTAAAAAACAGTAGTTCCCTTTTTAAAACTTTGTTGCAGCAGCAGGTTGAGCAAGAAGCACACTGCGCTAGACCAAGAGTCGGCAAACTTTTGAGCTGGAAGAGCCGCCGGGGTCAGCAAACTGCGGCTCATAAGCGGCAGGCTCTGAAGTAAAATTGAAAATGAAAATAAAACTATCATAGCTTCATTTATAAAAATTTTAAAGGATATTATTCACATAATGGTGATTATATAAAAATATATTTATGGCTCTCGAATAATTTTTATATTGTTGTGAGGGACAGGATTGGCTTTTCCAGGGGTTGGCAAACTTTTGAGACTGAACGTCCCCAAAGAGCCGCATGTGGTTTGCGAGCTGCAGTTTGCCGACCTATGCTCTAGGGGATTGATACTCCTTAGTGGGCCCTGCAAAGTTCAAAATGTATGGGAGCTTTACATTCTAGTCACATTGACCATATCTTGTATTTGAGCCCTTCTTTCACATCCATTATCTCTTTGATCCTCTCAGAAACCCTGTAAGATGGATTGGCTCTTTTATTTTATAGGAAAAGAAAGCAAGACAGACTAGTTAACCGATGTACTCCTGGTCCCCAAAATTCACACATGAATCTCTTGANAGAAACCGTATTTCATAGCATTTCAGAGAATCCTTGAGAAAGCCTTGATTATGTATTATGTGAATCTGAGCCATTGCAGGTGGTGGTGCTCGGGGAGGGGCATGAATCAAATTGATTTGGAATGTGTAGTCATATTCTGAAATTCATCAGTTTGGCCCAAATCATTTCATGGACTCCTTGTACAAACTCGCTCCTTCCCAGGGTGCCAGGTCCTCCCTCTCACCTGGACTTAAATCCTCATTGCTATCTATGATCACTCCTCCATCTTCTGCGTATAGCAACCAAGCCTTATGAATTCTCTTCGTATTCCTTCTATTTTATAAGAAAAATCCCCAAAGGTGGGGGTGGACTCATTCTTCAGAAAATAAATTAAAGAGGCAACTTATTTTATTAATTTTCATAATTAAGAATCCATCAAAATAATTTGTAATTAATTAGCACCTATCTGTATATATCACAGTATTACTTCTGTCAATGAACGACTTCTCTGGACAGTCTTTCCCCGGATTCCTTCATAAATCTTCCCTAGGAATCTTTTTTTCCACAAGGCCAATTGAGTTAACGTGAATTGCAAAGGTAAAAACTTTCAGATTTGTTTGCCTTCGAAATGATCAATACATTCTTTGGTGGATAACATGAGGGGATCAGACTAGTAGATAATTGCTAAGGTCTTTCCCAAAATGCAATTCTTGGACTCTAATAGATGATTAATTGCAACTATTGGAAGAGTGTCTCGAGAAGGAAAGACACATAAAGAACTGATTGTGTTGGAAGAGGAAAATGACACTCAAGAAGAAGCAAGAGCTTTCAGTGTGCTTTACCTTTCTGAAATACCAAATCTTGGCCAAGACAGGCCTGATCTCTCTCTACCTGGCATATGTCCTACCACTTCATGGTTAGCCACTCCAGGTGACTCCTAGTCCCACAAAATCACACCTTAGCATGGCTTCCCACATGCTAGTTTCTCATTTAGAAGAACACCCCCTTCTCTCTCCCAGGATCCTGTTTCTTATTTTTCATATCACAACATTGAGTGCCATTTTGGAAGGCTCCCTCCGCACATTTGGGCAGACAGAGCTACCTGTTTAGTCCTCAGTGCCACCTTGGAACCTAGTGCAAGTTGGACATTTATTGTAACATCCTGTAAATATTAAGTTATTATGTATGATATATGTCAAAGATACAGTAAAAGACAAAATACTGTACTACTCATGTGTGCATTTATTCAGGTTTTAAAATGTTAACATTGTGTCCTAGTTGTTTTATTCCTTTAAACAGAATATAAAGGAATAAAACTTACAGATATAGCCAAATATCACCAATCCTCCCTTTTTCCACACCCTTTC
>NW_017732162.1:451896-452978 GCF_001890085.2 Hipposideros armiger
GTTTTATTTCTATTTTCTTTACAGTAACCATTAAAACTTAAACATATTTTGGACTTAAATATCTGTCTAATATATCTTGAACAACCCTAGAATGCTTAAATATGATCATCTTGTCTTACATGTTATTGTAGCTTTGGTTTTAATTATCCCTTGTTTGTAATCCCCTTATTTAAAAAAACATTCTATTGTTTTTGTTTTTGCTTTGCATTGCAAACATATTTGTCAACTTCACATCTGCTTCTTGAATCTCACTCTTTTTTTCTTGGTTCATTTTCTTTCTGAATATACGTGATTGGTTCATTTAGTAAGGGTCTGTGAATGATAAACTCAGGGTCTGTCTGAAAACATCTTTAGTTCAGCATCAACCTTATACCTTTTGATTATTATTGTGTAAGAAATGCATGTAAGTAGTTTAAAATTGTAAATAGTGCTAAAAGTAGTTGTCTTCACTTCCCCGGAGATAACAACTTTCAACTTTTGTGGGGGGAACCATTCCTTGTGGTATTTACCTCCGTAATTTTGAATACTGTAGTTATGATTTTGAATAGTTTGGTGTAATACTCTCTTAATTCACTAATTTATAATATTATTTGTTAATGATCTATTAAAATAAAAATCAACTAACTGCTAATGATTTATCTCAGAGGTAAAAAGCCAGGGCTATAAGATTGATAGAATGGAGGAGTAAAGCAAGGAAGAATGGGAAATGATGCTAAATAATGCATTACAGCCGTGGCTACTGCTTCAAGGAGCCAAAGAGAGACACAGTGCAGGTAGATCCCAAGTGAGTATGGGGAAATGGGGCCTTGGAGCAGTTCATTGGGAAGAAGATGCCCGGTTTCCTACTTGTTCCTATTTTTCATCATTAAACTTATTTATGCATGAGTTTTCTTACCTGCAAAGTTGGGGCTAGAGTTAGTACCTACCCCAGAGCATCATTATGTGGGTTGAATCAATTAATATAGAGAAGCACTGTGAACAGGGTCTGGTATTCAGAAAGAGCTTAACAAATTGTTATTATCTTCCATGTCTCTTAGTAATTATTATTATTATTATTTCTCTAGGCTTCATTCTGAATGATT
>NW_017732162.1:458473-476023 GCF_001890085.2 Hipposideros armiger
CTCTTTTATTTTATAGGAAAAGAAAGCAAGACAGACTAGTTAACCGATGTACTCCTGGTCCCCAAAATTCACACATGAATCTCTTGATCAACTCAGAGTGCTGCCCACTCTACATTTTCCATCATGATGTCGGACAAATTGCTTAACTTCTCAGCAATCTTTTTAGATTTCTTATCTAAAAAGAGGAAAATTTGTACTTTATACAGTGGGGAGGTGAGACCAAGAAATTAAAACGATGCTTAAATACTTTGCAAATATTATGGTTTTGCATCTTGGTGGTGGTTTTCCTTGATTGTCTGATGGACATGTCATTCACATGCATTCATAATGCATCACCCCTACCAATATTGTTGTTAATTTTGTAAACAAGGATCAAAGTGGAATCTTCTGCTTCAGTGCTTCATGATGAATATTTAACATGGCATCCAAGCATTTTCACACCCTTTTCCTACCTACCCATGGTAATTGGTGATCGGCGTGATGTGACTTTGTGGCACATAATATTTCAAGATGATTTCTAGGTCATCTGCAGCAATCAGCCTGGATGAAGACTATTTAATTTGTAATTACTCATGACAATTCCCCCATCTTTTAAGAAGATCTGAAGAAAATCGTGTCTTTATTCCCTATGTTTTTTGCCTACCAATATGCACTACAAATGGAGCCCAAACCATTTATTTCCAATATTAATTCACATTAATTATTTTAGTTGGCTGTCACATAGTGTATACAAGATTAGAGTTGGAGATGTGCCCATGTTATCAGACAGGTTTGCTCTTTCCCTTGGCCATAGGCTGACCACCCCTGTTATAAATGCTCACCATGGACTATAGAAGGACCTCAATAGGAGAATATGAGTGGTGAGTGCGATCCAGCAAAATTGCTAGAAAAATTCACAACATTCATGCCCTGATGATGGGGATTGGTGTTCCATTTGCATATGAAGGAGATTCTACAGGTAACTTACAGTTATCTTCAGGACCTCAGAATTCAGTTCTACAGTGGAAGCAGCATTAACTCTTTCCTCTCATTTAGTTTCTAGCCAATCATCACTCATTCAACTGATTCTTTAAATTTTGAAATGTGCTACCTCTGCTGCTGTGTTCCTACAGCTTCTACTGTCATCACCCCACATAAAGATTATTAGCGCTTCTCCCTGAACTCTGCTGCAGAATGAGCTTTATTTGCTCAAGCACTATTTTTATCCCCTCATTCTCCTTCTTGAAAATCTTCCCTGGTTTATACAATGAAGTCCAAAACCTCTCTTCTGGAACCGGAAGCTGTCTTAATCTGCCATGATTTTACCTATGCATCCCAGATCTCATTATTTCCAAAGAGAAACATTTGTCCTCATCCCTTTGCTTTTGCTTATCACACTTTGCTTCCGCCTAAAATGTCCGCTTGCCTGCCTTTTTCTCTAAATATTACAACTAAATATTACAACTCTTTCCAAGATGAGCTCCGGTCCCATGTCTTTCCATAAAGCCTATCATTAACATTCTGATCCGCAAAGCTTTTTTCTTCTCTGACCTAGCATATATCGATACAACACATTTTGGATATGAATCAAATACTGTTCTGAATTGTTCGCCAGTCATTTCAATTGATACTGTTATTCATCCTTAAAAAGGCCTTTCTTATCTCCCATTTACCTATAGAATAAAATCCAAATCTTTAGGATTCTGTATCCTTCTTAACCTAGTCAATATATACAGAGGGTGCCAAATAAATGTATACATATTTTAAGAAAGGAAAAAACTGAATTAAAATTGTAATACTCAGAATATACAGATAACAAAAGATAAATACAAGTCATAAGTTTACAGTTTTTTGGCACCCTGTTTTATTTTTATATATATATATATATGTGCATATACATACATATATAGACTATAGTCACATACATATACATATATGTATACTGTATTCACAATCATATATATACATATACATATATTCATATATATGATTGTGAATACAGTACATTCTTATTGTAGAAAATGTGTAAAGAAGTAGGGAAAAATGTACCACTCCTAGCAGTCCCCTTAGCATCTTGGTAGGTGTCCTTCAGGTGTGTTTCCCCTCAAACCATGCACCTTCACTTCTCTTGGCCTTTATCCACATTGTTCGCTCTGAACTATATTGTCCTACTAGGTCCCCTCAAATGAGTTGTCCAAATATCACCTCATCTTGAAACTCTCCTTAAATCCCATGCTCACAGGTAAGGTTAACCTGGCTCCTCCCTCCCAATCTTTCATGAGTTTCCAATATACTGGCATGGTACCTGCCATACATGTGCGCATGTCATATAGGCATTATGCACACATATCCATTGCCCAACAAGACGGGAAGCTCTCTGATGGCATGGAGTATTTTATCCATCCCTGCATCTTTAGCACACTGTCTAACAGAGCTGGCATTTAAAAATGCTAGGTGAATAATGAATACATCCATATTATTTATGGCTTTCCACTTAGTGAATTGAAGATTGGAACTGTGCTTGCATGTCATTTTTTAAGTTCCAAAGCACATAGAACTCCATGAATACTTGTTGATATTACCTATGTTTCTAGAACATCATATCATTTATGGTAGAAATGTTGTCCAATTAGGAATGACAGGTCTGGAGCAGATACTAGCCAATCCAAAGCCAGTTCCACAACATGTAATTATGTACTTCATCATTGTGAAGTCCCAGGGATGCTCATGCAGATATCACCTAGATCAAGATATCACGCTTTGCACACCTCAGAAGCCCCCACTAATGCTCCCTCTCAATCACTAGCCACACCCTTCTCCTCAGTTCAGGGGAAGTTGTTTCTAACAGTATAATTTAATTGTGCATGGTTTTGAAGTTGATATAAATTGATTCATACAATATGTATTGTAGCTTCTTTCACATGATATTACATTTGTGAGATTCATCTATATAATTGTAGTTGGCTTTTATTGCTATGTAGAATACCATTGTATGATTAATCATAATTTATTCATTCTATTTTTGATGAACATTGGGTTGTTTCTAGGTTTTAGTTTTATGAAAAATGCTATTAGCCTCCATATTTATATACATACATACATATACATTGGGTTGGTGGAAAAGTCATGATGCATTTTCGCAACAAAAAACAGAGAAAATACGTCACGACTTTTCTGATAACCCAATACATATTGATACGTATAAAAAATACTTAGAAACCAGCTTTAGATAATATGCTATAAATGAAAGGTTTAACCTGGTTAGTATCTACAAAATGACAAAATAAAAAATAGTTATCATATTGAAAGATACTCTTCTTTGGAACACCAGAGGGGATATCTTAGAAGTGAGCAATAATGTAAGTTCTTAAGCTTAGAATTTTATTAATATAATATAATACATAAGTGATATACATATATTATATATAAACAGTGTTAATAGCAGTTTTCATAAAATATAAAAAATTTTCATTCATTTTCCATAAATATATACATAATTGAATTTGTAGCACTTTACAAACTTCTGATGAAGCAATATAAACAGTTCAGTGTAAATAGTAGCCACATTTAAATATAAATAAACTTCATTATTCATTGGAATGAAAATTAAAGACAGCCACTTTATAGAATACTGGAGATTCACTTTTATCTACTCTCAATCAATTTTAGACATATTTGCTGCTTTGAACCCATGAAAAGTCAGATATCTAATCTTTGCAAGTTAATTTTTCGTTTGGAAGTAAGACATTTGGTTTAGATTTTTACCTGTAGAGGAAATCTGAACCATTGGAAAATTTGGATCATTGAGACAAGTTATGGTAGATCAGGTGTGAATTAGAGAGATTATATAAACAGAGTATTTTTAAAAGTGCTTCTTAAAATATTAATTTAGAATGATGATAATGTTGAATAACAACAAACCTCGTGTTCTATTAATGAAGTTTCTATTTTAGGTGATTTAACTTGGACGAAATTTCCATTGCATATACCAGTGGAATACTGTGGTTTAGCTGACATTAACTTAAGTGACAACTTGGCTTTTGCCAAGCATAGAACTAGTTCCAGAACTTGTAAATCAGAAGTTTTGAAACTAAAATGATTATTTTAGTTATTTTTTCTGAGTCAAATTCTGTTCTTACATTTCCATGAATGTGCTATTAAAATTTCCATGGTCTTCCTGTTTGTTAAGCACATGTTCTCCAACTACGATCAATGGATATTCCAGTATTATAGATTTACCATTGGAAGGTTTGCTTTTTCCTTATAAAACAAGCTATTTAGTTGTATAAGCAGCAATATTCTATTCTCTCTCTGCAGTAATACAAAAAATTGCTTAAAATCTAGTTTTAGCTAATATTCTATAAATGAAAGATGTAACCTGGTTAGTGTCAACGAGATGACAAAGTCATATTGAAAGATACTCTTTTTAGAAGCACCAGAGAGGATAGCTGAGAGAAGAGAAATGACACAATTCCTAAGGTTAAAATTGTTGATTTATATTCAATCCTGACATGGCATGTTTCTAGACTCTTCCCTCTTCTTTCCATTACCACTATCCATGCCCTTTTGGCCCTCCTTACCCAATCTAGACTTAATTTTTAACTATTTCTTTCTTAAAAGATAAAATTAGCTCACACCTCCTGCTTCCTCAAATACTTGCAATGGCTGTCCATTTACAAAAAGAGGCCAGAGCTCTTGACGATATGGATTCAAGGTATTTATGTTTTTAATCTAAATTCTAAATACATCTCCTTAGAAATCCTACAATCTGTTTAACAGTAATCTCTTCTATATTCCCAGTACATGCCATGTACTTTCAAGACTCTTGGTTTTACTTTTATAATTTCCTCTGCCTGAGATGCACTTCCTACCCCCTACTTCTCCATATTTTCAAATTTTTCATAACCACCAAGGTCCTGCTTAAATGCCATCTCCTCTTTGAATTAGAGAAATCACAACCACATTTTGCCTTTATTTAGCATCTACTTCATTCTGCCTTGTATTAATTAATTGGCGACATATTTTTCCCCTACTTGTTCATAATTTTTTGAGAGCAGAAACTAAGCTTTCTTTCTGTATCTTCAGTGCTTAACACAGTTTCTTGCAGCAAGCATTAAACTAATTTGCATTTACTTGAGTCTGTAAACTCAAAATGTTACACAGGAAAAAACCCAATGGACTGGAAATCTTGGGGCATGAGTTTTGTTCTCAACTTTGCTGCTAATTATCTGATTGTAGGATCTTGGGACATCACTTCTCTGACTTGTATAATCAAGAGAGTGGTCTTCATATCTATAGGAGGTTTAGCATTAATGATCAAAGAAAAAAATTAAAAACCCTCTCATTTACACTGAATGTAACACTCCAGTCACACAGTTATTGTGAATATACACCTTATTTATTGTAGCTAAGAAAGAAGAACATCTTTTGAGATTCAGATATTGATCCACTGGACAGATGAAAAAAATAGAGGCTCTAACAGCAATACAGTCTGGTGTTTAGACACAAGTTGGTTGATTTCAAGTCTAGTGTTTTTTATGCAGGTAAACTATCTCTTGAGAGGAAACCTAGAAAGGGAGCTTTAGATACGTTAATCTTTATAATGAGTAAACAACTGACAAGCAGTAGAAAAGTCATCATTCATATCCCAGAGAAAGAACTAAAAAGGATTTAAACAGTAGCTGGAAATTTTTGCATTGCAGAATTGGGCAGTTCCAGGTAGAATAATGTAAGGTGTCTGGGGTTGCAAAAGCATCAGCATACAGCAAGGAGAGGCCATTTTATTCAGGGCAAGTTGCATGAGGAAAGGCTTCAGAATAGGGATGTTGGGACCTGCCAGTTAGGTGAAATGCAATACTTCAGTTTATTTCAGTTTCAGTTCTGGAACTCTGAGTCCATATGCAAACATTTATCTCCTCCCAAAGATAATCAAGAAAAGAGGCTTACTGAGATTTGGGGAGGAAGTGGAGAGGCAAAACAGTTGTAGGAAAGTGAATTCCATGGATACAAACAATTTGATGGGTTTCAAGTAACTACCAAGTTGTTTTGACCTGAATAAGGCCTTGGGAATAAAAGATTGAATACACATGTGAAAAATATGTATGTCAAGACACATTGAAGTTCCAATCAGGATGGTGGAGTAGGTGAACACTGTGCTTGCCTCTTCCTGAGACCACATTAAAATTACAACTAAACTATAGAACAATCAACCTGGAGAACCATTTGAGGTCTAGCTGAACAGAAGTTTTTAAACTAAGGATATAAAGAAGAAGCCACCTGGAGACATGAGACATGAGTTGGGCTGGCCCCATATCCACATGTGGCAGGTGAGAATCAGGGGGATATCTTGGCTGCAGAGGTTCCCCATGAAGAGTGAGGAGTCCCAGGCCCACACTGGGCTCCCCAACCCAGAGCACCTGTGCTGGGAATAGGAGCCCTCATGGCATCTGGCTGTGAAAATCAGTGGGTATTTTGTGCACCCAGGTGAGACAGAAGGTGGCTGGAAACTCAGGCATCCTCTTAAAGGGCCTGTGCACAGATTCTGTCATTCCCAAGCACTTACCCTGGGTTCTGGTGAAGGGACTGTATAGCTCAAGATGTGCCAGAGACATATAGGAAGAGACTAAATCATGTGACTCCAGGTCTAGGACTGGAGGAAAAGCCACAATTGTGCCTGTGTTGTGTCATTTCCCCCACCCTTTGCCTCTCCCCCATGCTAATGTCATCTTTCCTGTGTTGAGCCTTCACCCCACATGGCCAAATCTGAATTTTCACTGGCCCAGTGAGTTCCACTCAACCCTGGTGAATTCCCTGGGACTCTGCCACACACAACTTGCACAGCACCAAGGCTTTTTTTGTGGCTGACCTCAGTATGCTCTGAGACTTTTGCGGAGTGGACCCAGGCTCAGAACTGGGTCAAATCTGAATCTGTATTAACCCATTGAACACAACTTGCCCCAATGCTGATGACTCCCTGAGACCCCACTCTACCCAACTCCTGTGCTACCCAAGGTAATTTCAGTGGCTGAAACTTATGGTGGTAGCAGGCCTTGAGGTGTCCCGGAACTTTTGCTGAGCCACCCCAGGCTAAGTATTAGTGATGGCCAACTTTGATTCCCAGTGTAGCCTCTCCCATGTACCTCCAGGTCCAGTACAGGGAGTGACCAACCATAGATCACTTTGTAGCTGCTCCCAGGTAGCCTAGGACCAGTCATAGACAGTGGCTGACCTTGGACTACACACGAGCCCCTCCCAAGAGGTCCCAGATCCAGCACACCTGGGGCCAGCTTCAAACCATAACAGAACATCATCCGATTGGCCTCACAAGTGGCACACCCAAAGGGTGGTCTCAGCAGGCACCAGAGCCTGCTGGGACAAATTCTGTTTCATGTGGTCATCCCCTACACAGCAGTTCATACACTGTAGTTGGGGCCAATCCTCACAGTCAGTAAGTCTGAGGGTCAATTCCATCCACTGATATGCCAGCACCAATCAAGGCTCAACTACCACCAGAGGGCACAAACAATTCACACAAGGTACACTCCAGCAGCACCTGGCACAGGTCACCAGGAAGACTGTGCCAATGAGCTCCACAAGGCCAATGGGACACCCTGCCAAGACTGGGAGACACAGCAGATCTACCTAATACATAGAAGCAAACACAGAGAGGCTGCCAAAATGAGGAAACAAAGAAATACATCCCAAATGAAAGAACAGCAGAAAACTCCAGAAAAACAACTGAACAACATGGAAGCAAGCAATCTACCTTATACAGAGTTCAAGACACTGGTTTTAACCATGCATAAGGAACTTAGTGAGAACTTCAACAAATAGATAGTAAGGATATAAAAGGACATAGAAACCATAAAAAAGAAACAGTCAGAAATGGAGAATACAATAACTGAAGTGAAGAATACACTAGAAGAAATCAATAGCAGATTAGATGAAGTAGAGGATCAAATCAGCAATTTAGAAAAGAAGGTAGCAGAAAACACCCAATTGGAACAGCAAAAAGGAAAAAAAAAGGAAATGATAGTTTAAGGATCCTCTGGGACAATATCAAGCATACCCATATTCATATTATAGGGAGTTCCTAACTTTCCTAACTTGGCAAAGGAAAGAGATATATAAGCCCAGGCAGTGCAGAGAGTCCCAAACAAGATGAACCAAAGAGGCCCACACCAGACACACCATAATTAAATTGCCAAATGTTAAAGACAAAGAGAAAATATTAAAACAGCAAGAGATAGACAACTAGTTACTTGCAAGGGAACTCCTATAAGACTGTTAGCTGACTTCTCAACAGAAACTTTGCAGCCTAGAAGGTATTGGCAGGAAATATTTAGTGATGAAAAGAAATGAACTACAACCAAGAATGCTCTACCTAAAAGACTATCGTTTATTTTATTTTATTGTTAGTTTCAGGTGTACAGAACAATGCAATAGTTATCCTTTTCATCCTCACAAAGTAACAACCTCCCTCCCCCATCTACTGCCCTCCCACCCCAAGGCTATCGTTTAAATCAAAGGAGCGATAAAGAACTTCCCAGACAAGGAAAAGCTAAAGAAATTCATTACCACCAAACCAGTATTACAAGAAATGTTAAAGGGACTTCTTTAAGAAGAAGGTGTGTGGGGGGAAGAATATAAACATGAATAATAAAATGGCAATGACTATGTACCTATCAATAATCACTTTAAATGTAAATGGATTAAATGCTCCAATCAAAAGACATAGGGAAGGGCTGGCTGAGTGGTGCAATGGTTAAGAACTGGCTTGGGATGCCAGAGGGCCCCGGTTTGGATCCCACATATGAGGGCCAGTGAGACTGCCCTCCACAGCTAAGATGAAGAACAAAAGGACAGCAACTTGTCTGTTCCCCTTCCCCCAATTCCCCAATAAAAATCTTAAAAAAAAAAAAGGGACATAGGGTAGCTACATAGTAAGAAAACGAGACCCATACAAATGCTGTAAGAGACCCACTTCAGATAGAAAGACACACACAGACTGAAAGTAAAAAGATGAAAAACGATATTTCATTCAAATGAAAACAAACAAACAAAAAAGCTGGCGTAGCAATACTTACAAAGTATGACAATTAAGTTTGCAAATGTTGCAATGATGTTGCTAACCTTTTTTTTGATATCAGAGAGATTATTCATTAAGAATTTGTACCAACTGGACAAATAGTTCACCAAGTTTACTATTTGGAAGTGCTGAAAAGGCTTTGTGAAAAAGTTAGACAAAAACGACTTGAACTTTTTGCCAACAATTCATGGCTCTTGCATCACGACAATGCACCAACTCACATGGCATTGTCTGTGAGGGAGTTTTAGCCAGTAAACGAATAACTATATTGGAACACCCTCCTTACTCACCTGATCTGGCCCCCAATGACTTCTTTCTTTATCCAAAGATAAAGGAAATATTGAAAGGTAGACATTTTGATGACATTCTGCACATCAAGGAAATTATGGTGAAAGCTCTGATGGTCATTCCAGAAAAAGAGTTCCAAAATTGCTTTAAAGAGAGGACTAGGCACCTGCGTCGGTGCATAGCTTCCCAAAGGGAGTACTTCGAAGGTGACTGTAGTGATATAAAGCAGTGAGGCACATGGCACTTTTTCTAGGATGAGTTCGCGAACTTAATTGTCTGGCCTCGTATATCAGACAATATAGACTTTAAAACAAAGGTTATAATAAGAGACAAAAAAAAGGTATTTCATAATGACAAAGGGATCAATGCAACAAGAGGATATAACCCTTATAAATATTCATGCACCCAACATAGGAGCACCTAAATACATAAAGCAAATATTAACTGACATAAATGGAGAGATTGACAGTAATATAGTCATAGTAGAAGATTTTAACACCCCATTAACATCAAGGGATAGATCTTCCAGACATAAAATCAATAAGGAAACAGCGGCCTTAAATGACACATTAGATTAGATAGACTTAATTATTTTTTAGAGTGTTTCACCCCAAAGCAGCAGAATATATTGAGTTGTCAGAAAAGTCATGACATATTTTGTCTATGTTTTTCAAAGGTAATTTATTTATATAAAGAACAAAGATCAATCAATGATATATTGCCATTTTGTTTATATGTGCAGATGTTTATATGTGCCGTGAAATGAACTTCTTTGAGTTCATGTGGAGCCCAAATATTGAGCTTGCTTATGTATCCCAGCTTCTTCAGGTGGTCGTGAACGCTTGAATGATGGATGTTCAATGTTTCTTCAATTTCTCGTGTTGTGTAACATGAGTTTGACTCGATCAATGCCTTTATTTTGTTGTCATCAACCTTGGTGGGCCTCCCTGACTGAGGAGCATAGTTAAGATCAAAATCACCAGCACGGAATTTCGTGAACCATCATTGGCACTGACGTTCTTGTAGAGCTTTGTCACTGTAAACTTTTTGCAAGTTTTCATAAGCTTGACACGCATTCTTCCCTTTATGAAAGTAAAACAGTAAAATATGGCAAAAATGCACAGTTTGGTCTTCCATCTTCAACTTTTTGTAAAATCTTCAAAACTCAACCAAATCGCTCAATTTTTTTTACAATGAAGCTAGAACTGTCAACTGTCAAATGACATGGCAATAACATAGATGCGAATGACTCTAGTATTTCCAAAAATGAACTAGTGCCATCTGTTGCAAACACGCTTCATGACTTTTCCGACAACCCAATGCATTCTTTTTAAGTGCACATGGAACATTTTCCAAGATAACCACGTGTTAGGCCACAAAACAATCTCAATCACATTAAGAAGACTGAAATCATACCAAGCATCATCTCTGACCACAGTGGTGTTAAACTAGAAATCAATTACAGGAAAACAACTGAAAAAACACACAGACACATGGAGACTAAATAACATGCTACCAAATAATGAATGGGTTAACAATGAGATCAAGGAAGACATCAAAAGATACTGTGAGACAAATGAAAATGAAAACACAACAACACAAAATCTATGGGACACTGTGAAAGCAGTCCTAAGAGGGAAATTCACAGCAATATAGGCTGAGCTCAAGAAACAAGAAAAGTCTCAAATAAACAATCTAACCCTAAACCTAGAAAAAGAACAATAAAGCCCAAAGTGAGTAGAAGAAAGAAAATAAACGTCAGAATGGAAATAAGAAAAGTAGAGTCTAAAAAACCCCAAAAGATCAATGAAACCAAGAGCTGGTTCTTTCAAAAGATAAGCAAAATTGATAAGCTTTTAATGAGACTCATCAAGAAAAAAAGAAAGAGGACCCAAATAAAATCAGAAATGAAGGAGGAGAAGTGACAACTTATACCACAGAAGTACAAAGGGTTATAATAAAATACTACAGTCAATTATATGTCAAAAATTTGGACAATATGGAGGAAATGGATAAATTCCAGAAACAGAATCTTCGAAGACTGAATCAAGAAGAAATAGAAAATCTGAACAGACCGATTACTACGAACAGAATTTAATTAGTAATCAAATAACCCCCCACAAACAAAAGTCCTGGATCAGGTGGCTTCATGGGTGAATTTTACCAAATATTTCAAGAAGAATTAAATCAACCAACGACAAGTGTTGGTGAGGATGTGGAGAAAATGGACCCCTTGAATACTGTTAGTGGGCTTGCAAGTTGGTGCAGACACTATGGAAAACGGTTTGGAGGTTCCTCAAAAAATTAAAAATACAACTACCTTATGACTCAGAAATTCCACTTCTGAGTATCTGAGGAAAACCAAAACACTCATTTGAAAAGATACATGCACCCTTATGTTCAGTGCAGCACTATTTACAATAGCCAAGATATGAAAGCAACTGAAGTGCCCATCAATAGGCAGAGAAATAAATAATAGACTATTACTCAGCCATAAAATAATGAAATATTATCATTTGCGATAACATGGATGAACCTGGAAGGTATTATACTAAGTGAAATAAGTCAGACTGAGAAAGACAAATACCATATGATCCCACTTATATGTGCAATCTAAAGAACAAAATAAACGAACAAACAAAATAGAAACAGACATCGATACAGGGAACAAGCTGATGGTTGCCAGATGGGAGGGAGGTTGGGAGATGGGATGGAAAAGATGAAGGGATTAAGAAATACAAATCGGTAGTTACAAAATAGTCATGGGGATGTAAAGTAAATCATAGGGAGTATAGTCAATGATATGGTAATAACTATGTATAGTGCCAGGTGGGTACTACACTAGTCAGGGGCATCACTGCTTAAATCATAAATGTCTGATCACTATGCTCTACACCTGAAACCAATATAAAATAATTTGAGTATCAACTGTAATTGAAACATTTTTAAAAGGCTGGGGGGTGAAGGAGAATAAGAGTTCCAAATTTCCAGGTATAAAACAAATAAGTCATGGGGATGTAATGTACAACATAGGGAATATAGTTAATAATATTGTGATAGCGTGGTACAGTGTCAGATGGTTGCTGGACTTATCATGGTGATCACTTCTTTAGGCATATAAATGTTGAATTACTATGGTGTATTCCTGAAACTAATGTAATATTGTATGTTAGCTACATTTTAATGAAATCGTAAAAACAATAAAAAAACATGTTGAGGCCCACGATTAAGTTACGTACTACTACTTTTATATGGTTTGTGCCCTGGAGTTTCCTCCCTCTGTAATTTAGGAACTTTCTGGTTCAATTAGTTCACTGGCCATGTGATACCCAAGTGAGGGTTGGAAATGAACATGGGCCAAGAGAGCTATATGACAACAAGATTATGAACTGGAAAAGGCCTAACCCTTTAACTAGATTGAAAATGTCTAGCAGTGAAATAATATGTAAAGTGCTTACATTTGGGAACGCTTTGTGGAATTTTTCCTACAGAATCAGAATACAAATCTTCCCGATGTGAGTTTTTCTCAGATTGTTCACATTCTAACAGGAGAAAGAAGGGACATATTTGCTATTTCTTTCATCCTAGAGGATTTTTTTTCCTATTTGCAGTAGGAATCAGAAAGTTCCAAGGCATGCAATAATAATGACACTTGCCTGAACAACTCACATTAGTTTGCTTTGCAAGGGAGGCAGAAATGGGGAATAGTTTTTCTGGCGTTGTCTTTAGCATCTTCTTTCAGTTTACTTCTTGCACTAGTACTTTATACTGTCATATTCACAAAACCTGCTCTGAAAAACCACAAAGTTTTTGGTAATTCCAAAATAAGTCACATTAACCCATTGAAAAAGGCCAGTATTAGCACCATTTTGTGAAATGTGGCTCTTTTGCGGAAAGAAATCACATGCAGTGTTGCACGAACAAGCCTGACTGTTGCAGGCAGCATGGCTAAGGACTTCTGATTTGTAATCCTGTTTGGTGAGCGATCCCACAAGTAAACTTGGGGGGAAGGTGGCCAGGTTTCTGTCAAGCAAATGGAAGCACAACCTGAGACATCTGTGTAAACCTGCACACAACTCAAAAACAGGAGGAAGAGGGGGTGGAGCTATGAATACTGATGCACAAGTTTAATTTTAAAGAGATTGTGTAGGCAGATTCAGTCCTCCATGGGAATTTCTGAAAAATTAAAATAAGACTTAGGGAAGAATTTATAACGGTACATAAATAATAGCAAGGCTATCTCTCTGCCAGCTGTCTTTATCTTTGGTCTGCACCCGTGTCTCTAGGAAACGGTAAATAGAATTGGGATAAGGCTTAGGAGCGGGGAGTCTTAAATAAACAGTTTTCATAGACATGCAGTGGGCATTTTTTCTTTTAAACCTGCACACTTCATTCTACCTTCCTTTCTACAACCACACATAGAAGTCACTGCTTTTGTGACTCAAAAATGGTGGGTTCAAACTCACCACTATTTCAGTCCCTACCTCCCCTATGCCTTCAGTCCAGTGTTTCCTGGGGTTACTAAGTAAGCAGGCAGTGCTCTGTGCTGTGCTGGCAGAGGAGACCAGGGGAGCTCACGCCCTTGAAGAGCTGACAGTATTAAAATGAAAAGACAAACAGCAGAATAACAGCAATGCAAAGAATGACTAGGATTAGCACCGTAGGAAAGACCCAAACCGTGTGTTATGAGAGTGAACAGCTTCTGGCTTGGAGGGTGCACACGTGGTCCTGGCGAAGTCATACTTAGCCCTGGACAGGCAGCCGTGGGAAGAGACTGAAGGAATATTCTAAGCAAAGAGAAAGTGTGAGCAAAAGCCAAAGGTGGCCATGCGCAGAGCACATTCCCCTCTAGGGAGCCTGTAGACACACTTCCACGGTGCTTGCCTTGCTACTCCTGTTCTTGCTGTCCTGAGCTTCCAGGGTTGAGGGAAGGGTGAGGGTTGGGAGACAATTTTCCTCTCAGCCTGGCCCCTTTAACACCACTGGTCGGAGGCGAGGGAATGATGTGCAGGAGTAAAGACAGTGCAAGAGGTAAAATAATAAACCCTTCTAGCATTTGTCATTTGTTGCATGCATGCACGCACGCACACATGCATGCACACACACAGACATGCATGCACACACACAGACATGCATGCACACACATGCACGCACACACATGCACACACACATGCACGCAAGCACACATGCATGCACACACACACATGCACACACACACAATTTATGATTTTTTTCTGTACGCTGTTAGTATCACCAGCTTTTTCATACTTTTAGATAAAAAACTCTGTTGTAATGTTTTGTTGACATTATTGACAAATTGACTGTGGTGATGCATCCACAATTCTGTGAATATACTAAGAGCCACTGAATTGTACATTTTAAATAGATGAACTGTATGATATGAGAATTATATCTCAATGAAGTTGTTTAAAAGAAGAAAAAGAAACTTGTTATAGCAAGGACTTATTCTAACTCTTCTTTTGCTATGACACAAAACAACTCTGCATACCCTGACCAGGATTATGTTATCATTTTGCCAGTAGCAGACTGAACATTTCTATATATTATGAAGAGAACTCTCTCCACTTGTGGCTAATAAATCATGCTAACTGTGAAAGTGATTTCATTCCTGTGCAAACAAAAAGGAGCCCTTTGGAAAGCCATCCTCAGAATGAGAAACAAGTCTTAAGTCAGCCATTCCAAATCACAATTCCCTGAATATGCTGCAGTTTTCTTTGGGAGGCTGGGGGTGGGCTTGGGGTGGGGTGTGGCCATTTATTTAAAAGGAAAACTTACTGGATTGGATAGGAAGAGAATGCTTCTTGAAACACTGATGCCTGTGTGTGAGGTTCACAGTGCTACCAGTTTACGCCAGAGCAACACAATGTAAGCAAGCTAGGCAGGCGGGTGTATGCAAGCTGTATGCACTGCCAGTCTCCACGGCTGACCGCTGGGGACCCACTGCCAACAGCAAGGCAGAGCTCAGGAAGGCCCTCTGGACCTCAATGACTTCTCTTAAGTACATTTGCACTATGAACTCCTAAAGGTGACATTCGCTAGTGGCTTTATGTCCTTAGTTAGCACAGCATCATTGCGTATAGAGAGGCGCTTAATGGATTCAGAAACACATTTAATGATGACAATAATGATTAAAAGGAATCTGCAAACTAGGGGCCAGGTGGAATTCTTCAAGTAAAAAAAGAAAGCAGGACTCGCCCTTTTCCCGGACTTGTCTCTCTTTTGGCTCACCAAGGCAGTCCCCAGTCCCTCAGAAACAATGTGCTCAGTGGCTGGGTTGGAGGTGGGAGGGGAGAGGGCCATCTGGCCTCACCTTTCAGGAGAGAGGACTTCAGGCCACTCTCTTCTTCGGCTTCTTCCAGGCCACACTGCATTTGATATCTCTTCCTGAACAAGCACTATGTTTGGAAAATGGTGTTAGCCTTTTCAGTGGGTTATGTGAGTAAGTTTGGAATTGCCAAGAACTTTGTGATTTAGAATCAATAAACATTTTGAGCATTTAAGGAACAAAACTATGCTCAGAGCATCCCTATCCTCCTTACACTTCATTATCCCTGCTACAGAGGGGTTACTAGGAATATTCCTGTGAAAACCTATCATGATGACCCCACAGTCATTCTGAGTTTCCTATCATATTAGTTCCTTTATTTCATTTTGAAAAGTTGTCAGACACACATTTCCCTTCAGACTTGATACAGCTGTGGTGATTAAAGAGTTACTATGGCATGGACTTCATTGAACAAACACTGATTCCATCACAACTATGTTCTAGCATTGGGAATACAAAGACATATAAAACCATCTACAAACTTTGCAGGGGGAGAGATGAAGACATTCATCAGAACAACAAAGTGTCCCAGGAGTTAAGACACAGGTCTGTACAGGTGAGTGCAGTGGGGAAGGAGTGGCCATTTTTACTGGGGATGCTAGAGAGACTACTATTGGGTGATTTGGGAGCAGAGTGAAAAGAGGGGTATGCCAGCCAGATGACTGAGGAGGAGGAGCAGGACATGGCATGCATGTAGGCGGGGGAGCCTGACCTAGTTCAGGAACAGCAGGCGGTGTGGATGGGTGGAGTATGGAAGTGGTCCCGAGGGCCTGGCAAAGAAAGTATCGAATGGGCAAGGATCAGCTCTTCCTAAAGGGCCCTGAGTGCCTTTGAAAAGAATTTGGCTTGTCCTTAAAATAATGGGGATCAGGGATAATTTACATGAGCTGGGGGACATGGTTAGATTCAGATTTTGAACACTTAACTCAGGCAGCCAGTGGGAGATGCACCCGAGGAGTGGATGGAACTTGAGGCAGGCAGGGGACCAGTCAAGGGTGCTACCATGAACCCAGCCAGACAGGATATGGGCCTTTTTTCTTGGGATAGAAGGAGACATTGTGGAGGACACTGGGATATATGGGAAGATTTGTCGTGAAGGCAATGACACTTCCATTAGGCACAGGCTCCTTCCAGGGCCCTCGAAAGGGTCCTAGCAATGAGTTAACATGGACCTTTGTTTTTCCTAAATTTCCAAAGTCATATATTTTTGTGTTTTTTTCTTATAAAGACCCTTCTAAAACAAGATCTACCCCTGCCAAGAAGTATGCTATTATTCAAACACAGGGAAAATGAGGCTTAGAGATGTTAAATGACAAGTACATTAGAGCATGTCAGGCTGAGGAGCTGAGACAAGCAGGACAGAGTACCCAGGAATGCTGCCCCCCCGCATTTTCTTAACTAAATGGTCTATAGTATGTTGCTCAAAATGGAGAACAAATAGAGACAAGGTCTGGAAAAAGACTGTTTCTGTGGAAACATCCCCTCTCTCCATCAGGGCATGCTCATTCCACTTCTGTCCTTACATAACAGCAAATTATTTCACTCTCAGGGTTAAACAAATAACCATGACACAAATCTTTGCAGGCTTTGTGTGGCGGGAGGATTTCAATGGTTTACTTTTATCATTGTAAAGCCAAGGGCAACTTTTTAACTTTTGGGGGTGTGTGTGTATGAAGCTATGACATGCAGTAATAATCTAAAAGAATGAATCCTATATAGTTTTTCTTCCAAGTTAAGTGTTTTGTTGTTTAAATGAAGAGAGAGAGAGAGAGAGAGAGAGAAGAAGAAGAAGAAGAAGAAGAAGAAGAAGAAGAAGAAGAAGAAGAAGAAGAAGAAGAAGAAGAAGAAG
>NW_017732162.1:477229-478519 GCF_001890085.2 Hipposideros armiger
ATATACTCAGTACCCCACCCAAATCCCATTGGCATTTACTTCCACAATTAGAAAGCTTACCGGGAACACCTGCAACATTATACAGAGGTGTTTTTTTTTCCCCCCATTACTGGAGGTATGAAGGAGCAAGGAGTGCTGGTGAGACAATGTCACCCAAGCCTCATTTAAACAATGATGGAGAAGTATCTGAATAAACACCGAGTTTCCACACCTTTAAATTGGAGTAACTTAGAAGCGTGTTACATACAGTGGTAACTGGTTTGATAATACATTTATTGCTTGTCTTCCCTTTTCTGTCTTATCTCCCCAAACCCCTATCAGTATTTCCTGAGTGCACCTGCCAAAAAAACTACTTGTGCTCAAAAATCTTATCTCTAGGTCAGCTTCTTGAAAACCTAAGCCAAGATCCAACACATAGTTCCCCTATCCACGAAAAGTTCTGAGCTTGTGCGATATTAGAACAGAAAGGCCTCTCACAGTCCTATTCGACAGCCCTGGGTTTGCTTTTCATCTGGAAAAACTGAGCTCCAGGAAGACTGATCCCAAGGTCACATAAGCAGCTATGGCAAGAAGCAAATATCCTGAGTCCCCGAGGATTCTACTCTGAGAGCGAGACTTTAACCTGGTTAACCACCTAGGACATTTTTGGACTAAAACACTACTTTTAGCAGTAGTCTG
The DNA here is from genome assembly GCF_001890085.2 of Hipposideros armiger. Taxonomy (NCBI): domain Eukaryota; kingdom Metazoa; phylum Chordata; class Mammalia; order Chiroptera; family Hipposideridae; genus Hipposideros; species Hipposideros armiger. The sequence goes on from NW_017732162.1 coordinate 477,908, forward strand.
TCATGGGATTTGAATTGAAGAATAGAAAAAAGTCCATGGTGATATGCTGAGTATAAAAGAACAAAAAATTAAGAGGATGTATGCTGTGAAGGTGATAGGAGTTAAAAAGGTATTATTATCATTAGTCAAGGAGAAACAAGAATATACAGGACAATTCTGCATAAGAACTAAAGTAACATCCCATTGTCTTCAACTCCCAAACTCTTACTACTCAATATTTTGAATGTATATTTTTAAAAGAAATATCGTAAGGTGTCCCACCTTTGGAACAATGACACTTCAGAATGCCAGACCCTTGAATAACAGTAGATAAGCCCTTTTTCTATGTGGTGCTTTCAGTCAGAGGATTCAAGATTGTCTCACAGCATCTAATTTTGTTCTTCATGTTCTGTTATAACTTGGTGACTTGATTTTAACAATTCATAGGTATTGCCGTAGGGGGCAAACCTAGAGCGAAATAGGCTCCATAGAACCTTTACAAAACAAGACACTGGCCTATTTAAAAAGTGCTTTATGAAGCTCATAGTTGTCCTACATGACTCTGTAGAAGAGAAAGAATGTCTCAAAACCGTTTATGAGCAGTATAAATATTATTCTACGTGTGTGCTTGTT
>NW_017732162.1:479179-493558 GCF_001890085.2 Hipposideros armiger
TCCAGAAGGAACCAACTCTGTGAGACTGATTTTGGCCTTCTGACCTCCATAACTGTGAAAGAATACATTTGTGTTGCTTTAAGCCACCAAATTTGTGGTAATTCATTACAGCAGCAACAGGAAACTAATATAAGGGGTATGTGCAAGTATTATTACTGAGTAACCTACCAAACAGCTCAACCCCATGCTGGACATGCTGATTCACCCAGTCTCAGGGCAGCAAGGTGGAGTAGAAGGCCAAGTCTTACAGCCAACATTTCTTGAGTTCCAGTCCTGGCTCTGCCACTTACTGTCTGTGCTTTGCGGCAAGTTACATCACCTCCCTGAGCCTTAACTACCTCATAGGTAAAGTGTTGGTTGTTCATATTTCAGATCCAATAGAATTACATCTCTATAGCAACAGCAATAAACCATCCAGAGAGAGTCAAGGTACCAGCAAGTTGTGGTATTTAAATGAGATAATGCCTTCACCTCACCTCACTTACCCTTAACCTTACACAGCACGGCTTGCGTACAACGTCACTGGGAGCTTTCTAACATGCAAGTGCATGAACCTACATGATCAGTACCTTCCTGACTCAACTGGGAAAATATCAATACTTCCCAGCAGAATTTATAAGATGCGTTTTTACTTTATTGAGACATAAAATTTACCTGTTTTAAGGGCAACATTTGATGAGTTTCAGTATATTTACAAAGTTGTACAACCATCACCACAATCTAATTTTTGAACATTTCCAACATCCTAAAGAAAACAAACAGGTACCCATTTACCATCACTCCTTATTTCCGCACCCCCCTCCACTACCCCAGCCCTACACAACCACTAATCCATAGATTTGCTCTTTCTGGCCATTTCATATAACCATGCAACGTATGGGCTGTTTTCTTGGCCCATATCTACTTCTCCAGGCTCACACTTTACCAATCCTCCGTCCCCCCATCTGATATGACAGCAAAACAGAATTATTTTAGTTCTCCGAGTTCTCACCATTTACATGCTTCTGTCTCCAGCCCTATCTGTGCGCATGACCCTCCATCTGGAACAACCTCTGCATCTTTCAGGTCTCAACAGAGACTCTGCTCTTTCTGGGAAGTGTTTATTAGGTGCCTTTGCAACATGTGCTCTTAGCTCCTTATTCTACAATTCATCATGTTACGTTATAATTGTCTATCTGCATTCCCTGTAAGCCTTGTGAAAATAGGACCTGTACCTGTATATTATTCATACTGTATCCTTAACATCTTGCATGGTACTTGGTACTGTAGAAATTTATCAATGAAATAGATAAAGAATATCTCCAGTTTGTACAAGTTCAGACTTCTGCTAAATTCAGAGAAGCTGAACTTAGGTTGAAACTTCAGAGATTATCTGGGTCCATTTGTCACCTACATAGTACTAATGGATATTTAATTAGGTGTGTGTGTGTGTGTGTGTACAAATGTATTATATATCAAGAAATATATTGCATTTCATTCTTCTTAACTAATTTCTGGACAAACATGGCTAAATGGTTTACACAGCAGCATTCTACTTAATTTGAGAACTATTTCCATCTGAAGTATGTTGGAAAGGATCTTTCATTCCTAAATCTCTACTGATGGATGTTTTAACCTTTGTGCAAAAGGTACCTATTGAACTACAGAGAAAAAAAGTAAAATTAATTTTAAACCAACGTTTTTTAATACAAATGAAATAAGCAAATTTGTATAAAAAATTCCTATGTTCCTATGATCTTCTTCTAGCTTCTTATACTTCATAGAATGCAACTTTGCTGTTTTATTTGCAGGCTCTGGAATGTCACTGTCCAATAGATATACAAAGTGGGCCGCAAATGTAATTTAAAGTATTCTAGTCACTGCATTAAAAAAGTAAAAAGAAACAGGTGAAATTAATTTTTTAAATATATGTTCTGTAGCCTACTATATCCAAGGTATTACTCAACATGTAATCACTATAATAATTGTAAATGAGATGTTTTAAATATTTTTCATGCTAAGCTTTCAAAATCCATTGTGTATTTAACACTGAGAACAATGCAATTTGGACTAGGTATGTTGCAAGTGCTCATTGGCCACACATAGCTGGTGGGTGCCATACTGGACAGTGCAACTGTAGAATGTACGTCCCCAGAACTAACTCTCATCCCAACAGAGAGCACAAGGGAAGGTTCCTGATTGGGTTAGTCCAGTGGTTCTTGGTATTGTTTCTGCCTGGTTCTGTGTATGCCCATCCTTTGTTATTATTTGTTTTGTTTTTAATTTTTATAGCAATTTTCCATTCTCCTGTTTTGGCCTATTTTGTTATTGAAAACCCATCTACCTTAAAACATCTGTTAATCACCAAAAGCTGAACACAATCTCTGGCTATTGGAATTATAGGGCCCAACCCAATGGTTGCCATGGATGAGATTTTAGACATTATTTCCTCAGATGGATTTCAAATGTGGTTTACCCTTGCTTCAAGAAGAAAATTTTTCTATTTAAGCAGACACCAAGTTTATTGTCATCACTTCAAAATTCTACACCAGCTTTTTTTCTCTCAAAACAAAAAACTAGATCTACCTAAAACGACCCATGAAGGGAACTGGGTTTTATTAGTCAGAGCTTCCAGTATTATAGGGAACTGAAATTTAAAGGGTACATTTTAAAAACATAATTTTTCAAGAATGTACAAATTTAAATGCTCCCCTCCTCACTCCTGCTCCCAAGCCCTAACTAAAACTCTAGTCTCAGTGGTGAGAGAGCTTTGTATTCTAGAGATGAATATAAATGAACCCAGAGTCCAAGGGGTTCCATCGCAGCCTGGTCATGGAGGGTTGTCCCATCTCCCTTCTCTCCCTCCTCTCCGCCCCACTTAGGTATCTTCAGTAATCTGAGGGCCAGACCCATTCATTTTGCTTACTCCAGGCTTCTAGGTGGTCTGTTGTAATCCAGCTGGATAGGCCTGGCTAAGGTTGTCACAGTGGAAGTGGGTTCCTGCAGGGGTGAGGTAGGGCAGGGAGTTTCTAACTGGGGCAGGAGAGGATGTTGTAAGCCACAAAGTAGCCAAGCCTAAGTCTGTGAGAAAATCTGAAGTCCAATACTGAAGAGAACACCGATCAAAGTACAATGTACACAGAGGTTGAGAGAGGAGTTCCAGGAGCTCCAGGCTAGTGTTGGGTGAGGATAAAACCAGGGAAGAAACAAGCAAAAGGGATTCTAAGGTACTTCCTCCAGCACTGGCTGGTTTATGCTGCTCACCCTGGTATATGAGGCCGCGAAGTTAACTCTAAGGGCCAGGGCAGAACACGTGGGCTAAAATAGTGCACTGCCCTGGAGAACATGCATCTATTCATGGCTGTCCCGGCCATGTCTGTTCTATTACTGATCATTACTATGCAGTTTCGGCTCATGGAGATCTGGTTAAAAAGACAACTTTTCCAACGATGCTTTTGTCAGTCTTAGATTCATGCCCAAGAATGACCCATAGTAGAAAATGGGAAACGTTTATATGGCATCAAAATTTTTAATTCTTTAAAGCTTTTCATCTTAATACTTCTGGCAAAAAAAAAGGGGGGGGGTGTGGAGAAGAATAACTTTGGTGGATTAAATTTAACTTGTACAATAGAGCTGTGTACTTAGGTCCCCTTCTGTTGGATTTGATATTAAAATAACTTGATACAGTTATTAGACAAATTGGGTTTGCATCCATCTGCCAGAATAAACAGGGATACAACCTTTTCGTTTTGCCGTCATTTAATTATCAGAAATTAAGGGTGACCTTAAGAAGTAACTGCAGTTGTTGGCTTAATTATTGTGAGAAAGAGAAGTTCAGATTCAATGAAGCTAAAACTGAAATAATTGCATTTGGCAGGCATTCTCTACTGTTTAAGTGCACAATATTTAATTACCCCAACCACAGAGAACACATTCAGCTACTTAGGGGTGCACTCTGCAGGTGACTCACCCAAGAAGGCCCATGAGGGTGCAGTTAGAAGTACAACCAAATGTCCCGCAAAAATAGTATTGCATTCATTTTATGGTAGAGACAAGTGGATTATAATATCTGCTCTTAAGATTTTTAAGACACATTTTTCTGTGTGCGTGCGTGTGTGTGTGTGCGCGCGCACGCGCGTGCAGGATTCTGATTTCTAAAATATGTGTCTCAGTACTTGAGCATATTAAACATTTTTTTAATTACGTATCAATGTTGGTTGTACCCATAGTTATATCTGTAGCTCACGTATAGGAGTAAATAGGGAGCCCCTCTGCAGAGGTGAGAATGCAAGACGGAGTGCCAAATTGTCATAACTGAATGTCAACTCTGTGGTCAGCACTTCTGGAGTCCGAACTATTTTGTGCTTTCTTTTATCAGCAACATAGAAATAGGTACATACTTACGGCTCATATTAGAGAATTCATGTATGATTTCACTGCAATCTAATACTCATGCAGGTGAGACGTGATTTTGAGAGAGGCAGCCTAGAAAGATTAACTCCATTTTTCCAGGTCAGAGGTCGTCAATGCTGGCTGCAAATTAGAAGGTGCCCCTGGGGTGCTTTAAAAATACATGCTCCCAAGTCCCATCCAGAACATTTGATCTAGAATTTTTTCAAGGTTTCCCAGAGTCCTGAACCTCTATTCTAGAACCTTGCTGCTCCAAGCATGGTTCATGGCCAGCAGCATTAGTATCACCTGGGAGATTGTTAGAAATGACCTTGAGCCCCAGTCCAGGCCTGCAGAATCAGAATCTGCATATTAACAAGGTTCTCAGGTGATTCTAATGCATTGAAGGTTTGCAAACCACTTCTTTTTAAAAAGGAGTTTCTCTCAGCTCTTTGTATTGTCAGATCATCAAAAAGCAGCATACCAGCAGAAGTCCCTGCTGAAATCCCTTACTGAGCTCAAATTTCATGATTTTCCTGGGGATCTGTACAGTCCTTTTGTGTCAATTACACAGTTCTCATCAAAGACATCTTCCCATTGTGTACCCAATAATCCTTATGCAAGAATCCACGCAAAGTCCTTTTACATTTTAATGATGAAAAAGCTTATGCCACTAGATGAATTTAGTTACTCCTTTTATATAAAGTCTACAGACGGTCTAATTCATGAAAGTCTCCAAAAATTATAGGTGTTCTATATACACAGGTTTGGTGATACAACTACTTCATAAAATAAATGTTCGTGGTGGCCTCAGATTTACACAATCATTCCAATAATGATGTAAACTACATCATTTCTTTGGCCATGAAAAATGGTCCACAGGAAATTCGAGAGATAGCATCCTTGTTAACTCATAGTCCGCCCCCCCCCCCACCAAGTAACCATTAGTGGATGTACCTGGAATAGTTTCAGTTTACACCCATGCCTCAGCACCCAGCTCCCTGCCACTCAGCTGCAAGCCAGTAGTGAGAATGGAGAAGGGTGTAGGTAGTTGTTTTCTAAGTGGGGTCCCGGGACCGGCAGCATCAGCTGGGAACTTGTTAGAAATACAAGTTCCCAGGTCACACCCAGACCTACTGAATCAGAAATCAGGAGTGGGGCCCAGCACTATGTGTTTTAAGGAGCCCTCGGCGATTGTGATGTAAGCTGGAACTTGAGAACCACTGGGAGCAGTAGGTGTGAGGTGGGCTCCGAGAATTTTCACTTCTAACAATTTCCCAGGTGAAGCTAATCAGGGAACTTTAAAAACTGCTGATGAAGAGCAATGAGAGAGAACGCAGCGTAAACATTTTTATATTTAAAGCCATTTTAGAAGGTTTCAATTCTGAGAATTCTAGTTCATTAGAAAACAAAATGGAAAAATAAAGAGACAGATTTTTTTTCCTGTTCCTAGAATACATGGCTTTTTTTTTTTTGAAGCTGCTGTTTTCTAAGCTCATTTATAAAATTCTACCTTAAGCTTTTAAGGGCTAAGGCACCAATGTTATAATTTCAGTACAGAAGTTATCTCCTGAATTATCATTTAGTAAATGGAACACGGTGACTGGGGTATGAGATTCCATGAAACGAAACGAGTTTGAGTGGAAATCATGGAAGCCAGCGGGTCACCTTTCCCTTGGTTTGTTTTCCCTGAAGGATTTCTATTATTCTCAGAGTGGAGACAGACACACAGCAGAGGTTCCCCAAAGGGATTATAAAGTCGACTCTGCCAGATTTGGAAATCTCAGGATCCAGGGCTCTGCTCCCACAACCAAATCCAGGACCTCGGCATCTGTTAGCTCTTGGCAAAACAGGGCTTCCTGTTTTCAAGATAATGTTTTAAAATGGCTCATAAAAGGTTTCTTGGACATAACTAGTCCTTGCAAAGCAATATTTTGATGATTAAACTATAAATGAATCAGAAACATATGGAGCAAATTTCCCTTGGGTTTGGCAAAACACACATTGGACGTAATTCCATCCAGAATATTTGAAAGATGGTTTTGAGTGTTTGTTGAATCAAACATGGCTTCGCTTTCCCCAGTTCCCTTTTTAGTCTCTGGCAGTTTAGGAAGAGGACAAAGACTTCTTAAAGATTTTTTTTTTTGCCTTAGCCTTTGTTCCTACGTTACCAGATCTCTATACCAATAAAGAATTTCTTCATCTAAGAGTTTCAGTTGACTGAGTATATAGTACAGTTGCCAGCTGCATCGCAACTCTCTTTCTCTCTTTTGGTTTCAGAATAGTTCAGGAGGTTTCTTTTTAATTTATAAAGGAAGGGTTTCAAACTTGGGTTATTTCAAAGAATAGAAGCTCCCTTGTGAACTCTTTCCCACTTACCTACAGAGATTGAAGCTAACCGGTCTTGCGATCTCCAGTATTTGAACTCTGTGGGAAGAGGCGTTTTGAAGGAGTGCCACGGCTCCGGAGAGCATAGTCCATGTGGTCAGGAAGAATGCTCACCTTCTGGACATTTTGGAGGGACGTTTTAGAAAGATAGAAGGAGCCCAAGAATCTGATAAAGGAGTTTGTTTCTTATTATATATTGTTAACATGTTTTTGAATATAATAAAGAGCTCTGGCACTTTTTAGACAAAATGCCCTATGTCGACAGACACTCCTATTACTAGGAGTGCTGTGGAAATAACCCTTAATACGTAACTGTTGGGGGAATATTTAATTTCTTACTCTCTCAGGGAAATAGGCAAATAAGTCTCAGCAATACAGATTTGGGAAACTTAAAGAGAAACTTAAAAAAAGTTCAAAGATACTTGATATCTGAGACGAAAAGGAAAATGAGGGTCATGTCTTTTTATGCCAGGTCATCCAAATCTAATACACAAATAGCATAGTCACACTTTCCTCTGTTAGTGAGTGCACTTGTCGATACATCTTAGCTATATTAATGTGAAATTCAAGAGTAATTAGGAGAAAATTCTTCTTAAGTTGCATGTATTACATTCTAGGGAACACTGAAATGTTTAAATTTGTTTTTTTTTTAATTAAAACAGCACAGCAAAACACAGCATAACATGCCAATTTCTGCAGCTATCACATAATTATAACCACTTCTTTGCCACATCAAAACAAACCAAACCAAACCAAAACAAAAAATACATAAAACGTAGGAGCAAAGAACAACATTCTTGTGGGAGTGAAGAATTTGAGCAAAAACATAAAGGTAGGAAAATATGTGGTATAAAGAGAGAATATTGGAAAAATAATTAAAAATAAGAAACTAGAGAATAAGATAGCGTATTATTAATGTGAATGCTTCTCTTCCTCCAAGATCTCAGACTCCAAAACTTCTCACTGTGATTCCAATCTCCGGGTCACTCTGCCTGAGTTTGAATTCCTCATTGTGTTGGCTACAAGCAGGGTGTCCATGAGCAACTTTCTTTACTACCTTGAGCCTCATTCTCCTCATCTATGAAATGGGCATAATAGTCCCTGTCTCATAGGGTTGTTGTGAGGGTTAAATGAGATCATTTAGCAAGAGCCTCTCAACAGCACCTGGAATGCTTCAAGACACTTTATTTAGTGTATATTGTTGGCTCATTAACCTTGAACTCATAGCCCACAGTGCTATCACTCATGCCTGAATGAGGCTTGTCTAACACCGATTTTCTCCATAAAGCACAGCATAGCCTTCTAGTGCTTCGGAACACTAGACAGCACCTCAGCACTACACATTGGGATGATCTTAAACAGCAAAATCACCAACAAAAACTGAACGACATGAGACTAAATATATCACCAAAATTATCCTTGTTTACAATATAAACAAGAGCTAAAACAAGAAGGCAGAACATCATCTTCTCTGATTTGAGCTGGGAATGCACGTGTGGGGCAACTAAAATTCTTTGCTGCTCAGCACATGTCTGCGAAAGCACCATGAGTATTGATTTTGGGGTTATAAATTTTAGTGAGTAAGCAAATTTGCAAATACAGAATTCATGAATAATGAGGATCAACACTATTTGTACTTACCTTGCAGGTTTGCAGTACAGATTAAACGAGATAATCTAAAGGAAATGCTCAGCATCTATGAGACACTCAACATCATTATTATTATTATTATCATTATTAACCTTTATTATGTTCTCTACCACTGCAGTAGCATTGTAACTGATTGGTGCACTCACCATCTCACTCCATTTACCCCGCCTTACACATAGTGACATGCTTTGATCATGTCATTTTCTGCTTGATATTCAAGTTCTTTCCAATGTGTCTACAACTGGTCACTTTCTGTTCACCCTCTTGTCCAACAGAACTGGCCTGGTCACCATGCCTCGTGTTTAACCCAGGAGTACCTTCTTTTGTGATTTTGCTTCCCATTGACTCCCTGTCCTTTGTTGGGAATGTCCCCTGCCACCTCCTCTCCCTCCCTCCATACTGAAATATACCTATTCAGCCCTCAAGGCTCTTGTTAAGAACATTTCTAAAGCCCTTTCTAGCTGGAATGAATATTTTCCTCTTTTCAACCTGAATAACAACTTTTTTTGTTCTCATAAAGCTGTCATTTTTTATACTTTTTAAGAACTTTTATGTACATATTTTATTTCTCTAAATAGATATGGATAGATCTGATTCATGTTTTCTTAGCCTGCAAAAACTCGGCATGAGAACTTGTCTTTAGTTAAGTAGATAATAAGTGCTTACTGATTAAATATAGTAACAGCAACAATAAAACCCCAAGGTAGGTATTTTTATTTTATAAAAAACCCTACACTTTTATTTGAGCAATTCTACATATGAACAAACCAATTTAAATAAGAGTACCTAATTCATAAATTAGGGAACCCATACTAGTTTTCTTAGGCTAATGGCTTGGTCCTTAGTGTGTGTCCTTATCTTTTTCAGCCTCCTGGTCTTTTGTGGGGCAAGTCATGAACCTTAAAATCAGGGCTAAATAATACAGGCACTGACATATTTCAAATTACATCATAGTTTCTTTCAACAGCCTCTCTCTAATAACCCAAACAAGAGACTTGATACTTGGAGAGGATATTGCATTCAAATAGCTTGAAGGTTGGGAAAACTAATTTAGCTCACTAACCCTTTACATCCCCTGCCTCTGAAATGGATCCTGGTAATGGGGAATCTCTCTGCTAATAATGGAGTGTGTTCTTGTTTGTGATGAAACCGCACCAGGAGAAGGATCAGAAAGTATGATCATGAGGCTTGGGAAGTTGAGTCTTTCCTCTTGTTCACTGGAGGCATACCTTATTTTTAATGAAAATGGACACGACAGGGTGTTGTTTTACAAATTACTAAATGTGTACTTCTTTGTTCCTCTCAATATAAATTTTCACCACCATCAGTTGATATAAAAAGAAAATCAAGTTACATGTCTTGCTTGCATGACATCCCCATGTTTCCTGTTTGGATCTAGCATCCAGATTGCTAACCGGGAGCAGGGATGTACCCTACCAGAATTTGCAAATGGTCCATCTCCAGGTGCAGCTGCAAGGAAGGCAGGGAGCTTGCTCACCCTTATCGGGGTACACCTGAGAGTCTAGTCACCTGTTCCGCCCATTATCACTTTCTCTTTCAAGCCTTCTAATGCCTGTGAACTGCATAGGTTTCTATTCCCCTCGCTTACCATATTTGTGGGAACATTTCAGCCATGAGCTGGGCCTTGTACCATTCTGAAATCAAAGATATGAAATTTAGAAAGAAAGCGATGTGTAAATATCACCAATCATCTTCCTTCTCAAAAATTCTGTTTCCGGAATAAATAAATGTGTGTGTGTCTTCCCGTGTGTGTATATATGTGTGTATATTTCAGGTAACCATGTCACTGAATACCGCTATTTATACTAAATGGGAACAGGGAGAGTTGGGGGCTGCCTGAAGAAATGGTGAAAAATGTGCATGAGCATATGAAACATGGCACGAACCGACGTGACAATCTTCCACTTCCGTTAAGAGACAGAATTTTGAATGGAAGTGGGACATTAGCCAATAAAATGTCATTGTCCTTTAGATCCCAAAGGAGCATCTAATTCCAAACAATGTTAAATCTATCCTCCAAGAGATGCAACTTGCTAGAGACAATCTGCTAGTTCTTTGACAGAACATCTAGGTGGAAGTAAAAAAAAAAAACCACCAAGACCCTCACTTTCTCTCTTAGTTGAAATATACCAGGAAATCAGGCTTCTCTTGAATTTTGGGCCAGGGCTACCGGGCTACCTTCAATGGTGTGTCCTCATGGCAATTTGGAGACATCGTTTTTCTTTATGGAGATACCATTTTTCCTTTAGGACCTGATAAAATCCTAAAACAAGAATACACCTTTTAAGGAATTTTCTTAATTGATAGATGATATAGGCTGAATCGTGTCTCCCCAAATTCATATGTTGAAGCTCAAACATCCACTACCTCAGAATGTGATGGTATTTGAAGACAGGGCCTATAAGAAGGTCATCAAAGTTAAATGAGGTCATATGCATGGGGCCCTAATCCAAAAGGACTAGTGTCCTTATAAAAAGAGAAAGAGACACCAAAGATGTACACATAGAGGAAAGACCTAAGAGGACAAAGCAAGAAGACAGCCGCCTGCAAGTCAAGGAGAGAAGCCTCAAGAGAAACTGACTCTGCTGACATCTTAATCAGCCTTCCAGGCTCCAGAGCTGTGAGAAAATAAATTTCTGTTGTTTTAAACCACCCAGCCTGTGGTATTTTTTATGGCAGCCCCAGCAAATTAATACAATAGTTAGTGGTTGTTCATTAATTATGGATTAGCCAAAGTGATCTTATTCTGCATTATTAAGCAGAAAATCCCATTGCTTAGTAACACACACACACACACACACACACACACACACACACACATACACACACTCTTTTGTCTTTCTTTCTTCTTCATTTTTATTTTTTGTCAGTTTTCTTTTATCCTGTGTAGTGGTTAATACCTGTTTGGTAGGCCCAGATGGAGTTCAAGTTCCTAACATTGTTGAGGGAAACACTCTAAGTTTCTTGTCATTTCATCAGTTTTGACACAATAGCTCATCTGTTTCTCTCAGTAACCCTGGGAGTAGGGTAGGAATTATTTTTATCATTTTATAAATGAGGAAGTAGGCTCCACTGATTTACCCAGGGAATAAGACTGAATTTATAACCAAGTCTTTCAATCCCACTCTTTCTGCTATTTCTCCCACATACCACTCCTTTTTCTTTGTCTGTAGCATTATAATACATATTTCAAAGTTTGAGGTGTTTTTACTTTTCAAAATTAGTTTCTTTATTTTTGAATCATGTGTCTTATTTTTTGTAATCTTATTGGATTTTTTTTTCTGTTTCTCTTAATTTTAGACTTTGGTGTTGACTTTATGGGGGGTTTCTTAGAAGAAGACACTACATACACTATTCTTCACTCTCCCATTTGATGACCCATCCCAGGGAGAACTTTTAATCAGTTAGTTTTCTTGAAGAGCCCACGCTCTACCTGGAAGACCTTTTATAAAACCCCTTCTCTTAGCCCTTCCTTGTAACTATGGATTCTTCATTTTACAGGAGGCTGAATATCCATGGCACACAAAAATAAAGTCCTTTTGACATCTTTGCCCTTTAGATTAATTATGCAATTGTCTTCGACTTTATAGTACCACAGGTCCTCAAATAACATGGTTTAGTTCAACATTGTTTCATTATAATGTTGACGAGAAGACTAGGAACATAACTCTCGTTTGTATCAATTAGCTGATGGTAAAACTGGCTTAGTTATATGTTTTTTTGCTTAAAGTCACAGAACCAATCAATGATGTCAAGTGAGGACTTAATTGTACAAGAGCAAGAGTTTGCTCTATGGGAGGCATGAAATCCCCACGTTAGCAGGACAAGGCTAGCAGATCCCACTGTGCCAATGAAGGCTTGGAACGGGATAGTCACGATCACCCTCGCCCATCTGCATGAGCTGGCCAGGTGGGGAAACACCTGTAGCCTGAGCCCAGCAGATTCAGAGCTACAACTCATAGCAGGGCTGACACAGCGGAAAACTAAGCCTGCCACACTGAACTACATCCATGAGAAGGTGTTGGAGGCTCTCCAGAGACAAGGGCTCCGCTGCCTTTGTTGGCCCACCCCTGGTGTGGTCCTCTGGTGGGGTCATCAGGAGCAGTATGGCTCAGCGGTTAGGGTGCAGGGAGTCTGCAGACAAATATCCTCCACCTGCTGTTGTCACTGATGTCTTGTGTGGCTTGAACCTGTTCAATGAACTCTTCTGTCCAAAATATAGGGACAATAATGCCTCTTCATAAAAGGGAATAGCCATGTTAATTACTTAATTCCAGAACATCTCGAGGATGACAAATGTTGACCTGAAGCTGTACAACATATTGTTTACCCTCTGGTATATTGAAAGGAAAAACGTGACTGGGTTTTTCAAGTATTTTGTGTTCACTAGGTACCATAATAGCCGGTATGTTTATTAGGTACTAATTATGCTAGACACTGTACTATGTGCTGTTCATACCATTATTTTATTGACTTCCATACAACCTATGGATAGCTACTGTTATTATCCAATTTTACAGATGAAGAAACTGAGTTTTAGAAAGATCAGGAAACTTGCCCAATGTCACTCCTTGAATAGGTGGCAGAATTGGAATGCAAACCCCAGTCAGTCTGAACACAAAACCTTACACTTTTAGCCACAGTACCTGTATTTCTATGAGGACTGGATTTTCTACAGCTGTCCTTTTTCATATTTTCTGACCAGTTGTCCCATGAACTATTGAACTGTCCCAGAAATGGACATCCAAACTACTTCATTTCCCAGACTGTCCCTCAGACTGAAAGTAACACAGAAATCCTTTGTGAGCACACTGTTCTGTTCTTGGGGTAGAAAAGGTGGCACGACGATTTAGGCAGGTTACCTAAATCTCAGAGAATTAGACTACAAAGCGATGCACTCAAAACTATTATATATCTGCTATGATTTGGAAGGCACCAACAGACCTTGCAGTGTATGGAGGTCATTCTTATGAATCTCAGACTTCATATTACTGAAGTACCCAAATGCAGGTTTCCAGCATTTCAACTGATGGAAATCTGGGAAGGAACTTGCTGTGCTGATATTAATTATTTAAGCTTTCTTGAGGGATTGCCATGGCCTGCAAAAAGGGCCCATAAGCTGTTCTCTTATATTATGGATATTTATAATATCATACTAGCAACATTTCAAATGTGGGCTTTAATTAGAAACCTCATTATGCTATGCCTTTTGGCTTTGTGGTCACTGTTTAGTTTTGTTTGTTGAGCAGCAGAAGAGATAGGGGTGATAGGGCCTCAGTAGAGAGCGGACTCTATAAAAATTCATGATCAACAAAGTCTTTTTGATTCCCAAATGTGGTCCATAATCCCAAAGATTTACAAACCACTGATTCATGGTCACTTTCATTCTAATATACAAATATCCTCTTGCAACAATAATTGTACCACCCGAAAGAACTGTTTATATCAGATGCATTCAACTCATATAATTTGTCCCAAACTGGGAGTAAGGTGGGGAAGGAGTGGGGGGAGGGGGGCAGCAAAAACTTGAGTATCTCTTTATAGGCATCATTCTAAACCCATTTTCCCTTTGGTTCTATTCAACATTACTATATTCTGCTAAGAGCACCTCATGTGGCCAGAAAAGAATAGCAACTAGAAATGAACTCTTCTAAACTAAAGCCTTGCCTATTTTTCAGCTTGTCTAGGAGTCAGTGCAAAAAAGATCCACTGTAGTATTTCTTATTCATGCCAAGTGAGCGATTATCAGTTCCCATATTGATTAGCTCTATGCCACATTTTATCTAAAAATGCCACAGCACAAGATGGGATTCCACCAAACCTATTTCTTTATCCTTTTATTTTCCCAGTTATGTTTCTTTAATTTTTTTTAATCATCTAGAGCATCTCCCTGGGCCCCCCTCCCCCCCTCCCCAACACACACACACACACACACACACACACACACACATA
>NW_017732162.1:494665-504281 GCF_001890085.2 Hipposideros armiger
TTTTTTTTTTTTTTTTTTTTTTTTTGAGTATTTGTTGAGCTTTTTAACATGCAGTTTGTCTCCTTCTGCAGGGAATTACTCAGTGAGCCCGTCACCTGACTTACAGCAGCTCCATTATATAATTCAAACTGTGCTATTTGAGTTCTGATCAGAAAGTCACACTCCCCTGCTCTCCCCAGACACTCAAAACACCAAACAACAACAATTAACCTTTCTTGAAACTTGGGGCCGGGGATGCTGCATATTTGCAGTGCATTTTTATTTCCCTCTGGTTTTATTCTTCTTGGGTCAGGACTTCCTCAATGCCATTGCTGAGATAGCAGAAGTTTCTCAAGATGTAACATCTCAAGATGGAACTGCAGCAGTTTTCTTGAATTTCTTTTAGGGGGGCTGTCTGTAAATTATATAAATCACTGAATGAATTTTCAAATGATAGGGTGTATCATCAGTTGAAAAGCCTCACATAGATTTATATAACATGTGCAAATGAAACCGAACACCTAGACTGTTTATTACTTTTGCCTATCTTTTTTACATATCTAAGGCCTGTGAAATGCCAAAGGGGTAGCTTGGGTTAAGGGTCTTTAGCCAACCAACCCTCTTGCCCTGACCTCGATCCTAGTAAACCCTCTCCAGGTACCTCAGACAAGCATAACATCTGACTGAAAACCGCATGCTTGCTATGCAAACATGTTTTAAAGGCCAAGCTCCCAGCTTCTACCTTCAACAACATTGAAGCCCTGAACGCCAATCCATACGGGTATTTTGAAGTCACCACTGTCTTGGGTGAAGCTAATAAGAATCATTTTTGTCTGTCCCAATTTCCCCTTCTTAGCATCTGTCATCTCTGTCCAGGTGATACATATTGAGGGGCAAGTATGTTAAAAGAGGATGGACCCATGAGTGTCATCAGTTACTAAGTTTCTTTTGGAGAAACTTAGATGGCATAAATGAGCATAACACTTAAAGCATCGCGAAACATGATGATCAACATAAAAAACTCCAACCTGTTCACTCTTTCCATGTCAAAGCTGGGATGAAGGGGGGGTGGGGCTCTGGGCTCCCAATATTCTCCCAGCCAGTGGAGCCTTGCAGTTAAATATGGGAAGTACTTGAGAAAGACTGTTAAAATGGAATATTACTCAGCAATAAAAAAAGATGAAATACAGGCATTTGCAACAGCTTGGATGAATCTTGAGAATATCATCCTAAGCAAAATAAGTTGATAGAAAGTCAAGAACTGTGTGATTTCCCTTATATGTGGTATATAAAACTAAAAGCAACAGATGAACAAGACAAACAAACACTCATAGACACAGACAACAGTTTAGTGGTTACCAGAGGAGAAGCGGGGTGAGGGGAGGTAGAAGAGGGTAACAGCGGTCAAATATTGTATATGGTAATGAAAGGAGATTTGATTTTGGGTGATGAATAGACAATGTAACATACACATGGTGTATTATAGAATTGCACACTTGAAACCTATACTATTTTATTAACTAATGACGCCCCAGTAAATTTAATAAAAAAATTTTTTTAAAAAGAAAAAGGGTGTTAAAGTCTGTGGGAACAAATTTTAACACCAGTCAACCTTCCTTTGTTTTTCCCTAGTCTGACCTGTCTTCTTCCTTCTGCATGCCCCCATGTGTATCCACCAAAGAAAACTACCTGGTCCTCCCTGTCTGTCTCCAACATTGTAAGTGATAATAGGCATCATTACTATATTAAGCTGTGTGACATTAGAGTGATATGGTGCCCTAAGAATAACTCAAAATACTTTGTAACTACCTATCCACATATCCCCCTGAAAGGCTATGAGATAGTTACTGTTCTCCTTAGATAGACCCAAGGAAGCCAATGACACAGGCAGAAATTAGAAGTCAGTGCTCTATTTCGCAAAGGTAAACCCTGAACGTGAACAAATTATAAATGTGTAAACCTGAATGACAGGCTGATGTCTGTTTATAGTTCTCCCTCCAGTTTTAGTAAATACAATGCGGCAGTTACTACTTTCTTAATGGGAATAAGGGTACACAGTAAGATATTACAAAACATCAAAATATTACAAAATCAGGCTGTTGAGGCCCTTCCCAGTTATGGGAAGAGAACCAATAATAAAAAATATACCCTTGGTTTGTATATAGTCATCAAATATTGACATTGCAAAACTTGAATTTCCTAGACCAGCACTGTCCAATAGAAATATAACGTCAGCCACATATGTAATTTTAAATTCTCTAATAGTCGTACTAATAAAGAAAAGCACCCTGGTGAAATTAACTCCGGTAGTATTATGAGTATTTTATTTAATCCAATCTATCCAAAATATTGTTTCAACATGTAATCAATATAAAAATTATTGACAAAGTATTTTATGCTCTTTTCTTTATTCTAAATCTCAGAAACCTTGTATGCATCATATATATTTTATACAACGTCACATCTCAGCTCCATTTCAAGTGTTCAATAGCCACCTGTGGCCAGTGACTCCCACCTTAGACAGCTCAGCCCCAGACTACATTTGACCATTTGGGGTTTGGAAATTTTTCCTTGAGTCCATGTACATTTGTCTACCCCTACTTGTAACTTTAAAAAAAACAAAACAAACCAACTTTTTTTTTTTCATTTGGTTCTAGCCTCATGGCAAAATTCAAGTGGTATTTTCTTGAGTGGAGCAAGAAAATATCAAATAAGCTTGGAATTGAAATAGTATTAAAGATTCCATTCCTTTCATGTCATCAGAGGATCGTGAAGATGAAAAAAGAAATCTCAAGTCTGAAACGAATTCCTTCCTTGGGTTACCCCAGTCGCCAAAGTTAGGGGCCTCAGAGTCATGCTTGACTGTAATTTCTAGATACTCTCTCTCTATGTCCTCTCATTGCAGCCCATCTCATAGCCTACTAAGTCTTATTAAGTCTACCGCTCACCTTTTCTCAAGTCCCAGGGCCTCAGCTACAACCCAGACGATGTGGAGAACCCCTGCCTGGTCTCCCTGCCTCCACTGTCTACCCATTCAAGTTCATTTTCTTTCCTGCTTCAGTGTGAGCATGCATTGAAAATAGACATTTCATCATGTAGCTTTTCAGCTTAAAGTCGTTAATAGCCACGTGCTACCTATCAGATGAAATCCTTTGTCGTAATCTGCTAGGCCATCATAAACTGGCCTCTGGGGAACTTTCTGACCCATCTGTTGGCTATACATTCTTTGATTTTACTCTGGCCTACATCCTTGACTGCTGGATGATTTAGTCCATGACTTCATGCCTTTGTTTAAAGTCCGCTGCCTCTTCCTGGAACGTCCTTCCTTAAGATGCCTACCCTTCACCAAACAGAAAAATCCTTTGAGCCACGCTCAAATAATTACTGCAGCTTTTCCTGGTCTTTCAGTCAAAATTAACAGTCCTCTCATCGATGTTATCACGCCCCTTCTATAAACTGATGTTACAACATTTGTCACGTTCTATTATAATTATATGATATACTAGACAAAGACGGACTCAAAAAACAGGAACCTCATGCCATTTACCTTTGAATTCACCTTGGGACATAGGACCTCAATAAATGCCTAAGGAATTCCAATACATTTTCCTTTCATTCCCCCCACCCTTCCAAGTGTCTAACCACCTGGTACCTCATCACCATCACCATCGTTACACAGCAGCCAATATTTGTTAGTGCTACTAGGTGCCAGATACTGCGCTAAGCATTTTTATACAGTTCACTTAATTCCAACAACCAATCTATAAGTTTTAATAGCTGTGTTTAATAGCTGTGGCATCTCCAGTATTGTTTCCTTCTTTAAACAAGTGTTGAAAAGTCATTCTTATAACACCTGTTATGACAAGCCAATGTGCAGTTATTCCGCCAAAGAGTGTGGGATTTCATACTTGTCTGTTAACTTACTTGTTAAAAGAGGAATAGATGTGGTTTCTGTTTTGTACTTCTGGTGTCTCTGTCTCTAACACTTCCGATTCTTAGTGGTCTGGGGAAACATAAAACCTAACTTAATAGTATTTTGTGCTGTATAAGAGTATGGTGGCTTTGCATAAGGGCATTAGAAATCTGGTCACATGAACATCACAGGAAGTGACACATAGTTGTGCAGCTCAGAGTCATTTTTGGCTTTTACTTATGGCTCTTTAGTTGTTTCCAAATAACTCAGTGTAGTGGTACTTTAGAAAGTGTAGGGATGAACACCAAATGCTGGTGAGGCTGTGGAGCCCCAGGAACTTTTGTTCATTGCTGGTGGGAATGCAAAATGGGACAGCCACTTTGGAAGACAGTTTGGTGGCTTCTTACAAAACTAAGCATACCGTTGCCATTCGATCCTGCAATTACACTCCTTGGTATTTTCCCAAATGAACTGAAAACTTATGCCCACAAAGAAATCTGCACATAGATAAATCGATTGTGGTATATCCATGCAAAGGAATATTACTCAATGCTAAAAGAAATGAGCTATGAAGCTATGAAAAGACATGGAAGAACCTTAAGTGTCTATTACTAAGTGAAAGAAGCCAATCTGAAAAGGTTCCACGCTGTATGGTTCCAGCTATATGACATTCTGGAAAAGGCAAAACCATGGTGACAGTTAAAAGATCAGTGGTTGTCAGGGGTTGGAGGGAGGGGGAAATGAATGGGTAGATCACAGAGGATTTTTTAGAGCAGTGAAACTACTTCGTGTGATACTGTAATGATGGGTACATGTCATTATACATCCAAACCTATAGCATGCATACCAAGAGCAAACCTTTATGAAAATCATGGACTTTGGGTGATAATGACATGTCAATATAGTCATTATAGCAAAGTGTCAATGTAGGTTCATAATTGTAACCAACGTAGCACTCTGGTGACAGGAGCTGTTAGTGAGGGAAACTGTGTATGGGGTGGGGGGCAGGGGTGTATGGGAACTCTTTGTACTTTCTGCTCAATTTTGCTGTGAACCTAAACCTGCTCTAAAAAATAAAGTCTTTTTTTGTCTTTTTAATGGAAGGACCAGAGAATGGCTTGCTTACGTGTGCCCAGGGATTATGTTGCACAGGTTCAGGTATTACCTATAAATTGTTTCCCCACAGGTTGTCAGCTGCTCAAGTTTATTAATTGTTTTCTCTATTTTGTTTCCACACCACCACTAAACTAATGACAATATGTGTACTAAGAGGTTAATAAATATTTGTTTAGATGAAATTAAGACCTTAACGCTTCATATAATAAATACATAATTCCAACCACATAAACCGCATCATAGCCTTAGTGTCAACAGGAAAAACTGTTACTGATGTGGTTTCTGGAAACGCTGGAGGCTGGGACAGCCTCAGACGTGGAGGCAGGGTTGTGCCAGGAGGCTTGGCTTGGGGCTGGAAGAACAGCAGGGTTCTGGGAAAGCTTAATCTCTTTGACTCCATCCTGAAGTGTTCTAGCCACTCCCTGGCTGGATTTACAATACACTGCACAGAGCAGGGCTATCTCTGCTGGGCGAGGGACTCACCCCCTGTGAGCCTCAGTTTCCTCATCTGTAAAATGGGGAGGAGGATATTGTGGGCGTTACATAAGATCATGTCTACAAAATGATTGGCAGAGTGATTGGCTAATGTCTGAGTCAATTAATGAAACATGTTTATTCTTCATATAAAGTGGTATTAAACACAGCATGATAATAATGAAGCTGTAGATGAGATTGGGGAGCTCAAGAGATGTTACTACCTGTGTGAGCTCTGCTTCTGCTCTCTTGCGGCACCCTTTGTTTCTATTCGACTTGCTGTTGGCCCAGATTAAATTATTTGACTTTCATAACCTCTGTCTTCCTTCTTTGTTTCTTTCCTTGTTTTCCACCCTTCCCTTCTTCTTTATTTTCCTTCTTCCTCCCTCCCTCTACTCTTTTTCTCTTCCTTTCCATTTATTATTTTTAAATCAGTTTATTTTGTCCCCTGTTATTCTTGGCCAACTAACTGAGGCTCTTTGTATCAAGATCTTCTTGCTAAAGCCATATTAAGCTCACCAGGTTGCTAAACTTAGTCCAGTTTCTGCTTTCTCTTGGAAGGCCTGCAATACCCAAAACAAGAAAGGTATGAGGTCAAAGGATTCTTGTTCAGAGCAAAGGGGGCTGCTTCACACAGAGCTTCCCAGAAGGAAGGGAGAGCCTGAGAGGGAAAAGATCTGAGGCCTCCGGCATAATCTATAACAGAGCAGTCCAGCCCTCACTCCCTGCCAAGTCAGTGCCACCGCCAATCTCAAGGGCCATTTTTCAAACTGTACTTTGGCTAGCTCAGCATAACGTCTATGTGACAGCTTTACTTTAGGAGAACAATAGAAAAAGGCAGTTTCCTAGAGGGGTAGGCAGTTTAGTTGCTTCCTTTAATTCTCTTTAAAGCACCATGTGGAATTCATGTGATGTTCTGTATCCAAACAGGACTTAAATCCATGAAAGAAACAAGAGGCGAGAGGAGAACCACAGTGGCCCTGACATAGGGACAAATAAAAGAGGTTTTAGAAGGTGGAGAAGGAGGTGGAGAGACTCGGGAATGAATTCTAGTTCTGCCACCTTCTCACTGGGGCAGGTTATTGTCCCTCTGTTTCTGTGCGACATGCTGACAATAATAAACTGGGGCAGGGGGAGTCTGAGGTGACATTTGTAAAGCATTGGTCAGGGGCTCTGGTACAGAGCAGGTACAGAGTCACCTTGTCCAGGTAGGTTTTCTCATGTCTACAATGGACAGACATGACAATGTTCTTATTACAAAGTTCTTTGCTGGAAGTTAAATGAGACCTCCAACAAACGGTAAGTATCACATGTGTATGTCTTCCCTCTTACCCCTTCCTGTCTCCAAACCTCCATGTTTCAGATTATGTTTTCCAAAGATGGACACAACTCTATCTTCCATCCCACCTACTCTTGTAGAATCTCACTATTCCTCTGGTAAGTGGCAGGATCTAATTTGTCTCCCTCCAAATCTGGATGGGCTTGGAACATGCTTGTGGTAATTCCGTGGGACTACAGAGGCTGAGTCATAAAAGGCAATATAGCTGCTGCCTTATTAGCTGGAATACTAGCTCTTGAAGCCTTCAGCTGGCAGGTAAGCTGTTGACTTCTCAGGTCGCCATGCTATCAGGAAGCCCAACCTAGCCCATGTGGAGAGACCACAGAGAGAGTTCCTAGATTCTCCAACCCGACTGACTGTGACCTCATGGCAGACAGCTGGAGTCAGAATCACCCAGATGAGCCCTTCCAGAATTCTTGCACCATGTCAATGAAATGTAGATGATTAACACACAACAAAACCTAACTGGGAGAGAAATATGTCTTCATTACACTCTCATAGGGTACAATAACATAGGTTTCAAAGCTTAGGCCCTGGTATCAGGGAGGACCAGGGTTAGGTTGACCTTCAAGAAGGTCCTGTGTGACTTTCAAGAAGTCTGCATGTCTAAAAACGTAATAACAATAAGGTCATAGAATTATTGTCAGGATAAATGAGGTGGTTCAGATTAAGAACTTAGCATCATAACTGGCACAGAGTAGACATCTTAGATATCATTTGCCATCATCATCATCACCACCAATACCACCAATGCCAACACCACAACCACCACTACCACCACCACCACCATCGAACCAATTCCATAATCATTACTGTGGGTTTTGCTCCTAAGGCCATAGAGCTGGTGGGAATACACCCCTTTCATTAATCACACTTTCTTCCATGTAGATAGTTTCCCTTCAACTCATAGTCCATAGGACTGCCATTTCTCAGCCTTCATGCTAATGTCACAGTCATGAGGAATTGTTTCAAACAATCCAATAAATCTTAGCTGCTTTGTACAGCTCACCCACAATCAGCCATCACTTTACCCTCAATGCTCTCAACTTTCTTGGTCATCATTACATAGTCATGGCCAAGTATTCTAGAGCAGAAAATCCGTTTTGACTAAAGATGCACAACTATCTATCTCTAGGTCTGTTGGGCCATTTAGTTCTGCTTTTGAATACCTACGATGAGCCAACAAAGGAGAAAATTAAGGTTCAAAAAGATAAAGTATATCATAAACAGCATAATTGTTCATCTACTTATTCATTCATATATCCATTTGGCTACTCAACAAATAGTTCTTAACAGCTTATTATGTGCTGGCCTCTGGACATGCAATCATGAACAGAGCAGATGTCATTTCTGCTCTCATGAAGTTTTCAGACTGGTGAAACATAACTGGCTTTGTCATCAAATAACGCTGGGTTTGAATCTGACTCTGTCACTTACTACATACATAAATCGCCTAAACATTTTTTTTTTNCCTGGGCCCCCCTCCCCCCCTCCCCAACACACACACACACACACACACACACACACACACACACACATATCAATTGCTTATTAGATTTTTCCTTTCCTGGCTCTTTAAATCAGAAACTTCCTGAGGTTCTTAAGCTGCCTGCCTCAGCAGGCGTCCAGGACTCCCAGCAAGTCTCCATTGCAGTGAGATTTGCAAGTGAATCTCCCTGATCTGAAAAACACCATCAGATCCTGATGCATCTCCTCTGACTTGCAGGCATCTGCACGGACACCAGTGAGTTCCAACACATCCATGGAACCTGTCTGAGGTTTGAAAAACCAAACCAATCCATGTTGGCAGCTCCAAAAAAGGAAAATCCCCTAAACCGAACAAAACATAAAACCAATACAAAATCCAACTAACAAACGCACAAAAAAAGCAATAAAATTATTTAAGACTCAAATGCCTACCTTACAGATTTCCCAAAGCTCTTTGCTCACACATGGAGCCTTCTCCCTGCCCGTTTTCTGGCTTTCCAATAGCTGTGCTTTCTTAGACTGAGCAACAGTCTCCTCAAGTGTCGGGCTCTGAAATACACATGCTACACACGCCCATACAGCCTTCCAGTGCCAGGCAGCCCCTTCGCCTCCCTTCCCGGTCCCTGCTGGCCTGTGCCAATTCCCTGACCACTGCTAACTCCTACATGGGATGGAATGGGGAAGGGAAGAGAGCCAGCAGGAGTTGGGGGCAGAGGCAACTCACCATGGATTGGGTGGCTACCCATCTGGGCAGGAAGGGTCCATTTTATTCCTTTCCTAACCTGAAACCCCCTCCACAGATGGTTTCTCCAGGCTCATTCAGATCCCAGAGCAAGTTGGCAGACTCCTGCTCGCGTTCCCTGCATGGACCCAGACCACTCGGAGGCAGCAACCCCCAGCCTGCAGACACGGATCACCACTTACCTTCACAAAGCCCCAGTGCTTAATAGCCTGGCTGGGGTCTCCAAGGAGTCATGCGTTTTACTTGACATTGCAGGCAACCCGTTTCAGAAGCAGGGAACATTTCGAAATGAAAGAGAAAGTAAGCCGGTGATCCACACCAGACCCCCAATCAGCACTTATCCCTCCGCAGCCTCTGGGACTCCTCAGGCTCAGTCCAGCCCACCCAACACTTTCAGCTGGGAGAGAGAATTCAGAGGAAACTGCACCTTGGATGTCCCTAACTCAAAGCCTGCGCTGCCTTTTCTTTTCTTTTTTTTTTTTTTTGAGTATTTGTTGAGCTTTTTAACATGCAGTTTGTCTCCTTCTGCAGGGAATTACTCAGTGAGCCCGTCACCTGACTTACA
>NW_017732162.1:513206-547195 GCF_001890085.2 Hipposideros armiger
GGGGCCTCTGGCGTCCCAAGCCAGTTCTTAACCATCGCGCCACTCGGCCGGCCCTCGCCTAAACATTTTTGAGCTTCATCCTTTCCTTAGGGTCATTGTGAAGATTTAATGAATTAATATAAAGGCAGCGCTCATCACAGTACCTGACAATGTATATGTTTCTTTGCCCAACTGTCATATAACTTACAGCCACTAGAGTCAGGATACAAACCTAGGAGTGTCCGGCTCCCACATTGTGCTTTTAAAGGATTTTTCTAATTATTATAATTATTTTTAAGTCTTACTTCTTTTGATTTTGATGTTTTCCCTGTCATTAATTAATTCATCACTCATTCAAAAATGAGAAAAAAATGTTTTTCCATTTCTTTTTTAGTCTCTCTTCAGCAAAACCTAATGCAGTAAGCACTAACAGATATAAAAATCATCAGGCAACTATATGGTCATCAGAAACAACGACAACAACAACAACAAAGCAAGAATAGCTATATTTCTTCAGGTGATACTTGGGAAGCCACAGTGAAGTGTTGGGTTATGCAGAATGTCTGATCTAAATAGTACACCAGAAAGAGCCGTAGTCAGCATCCACTCAAAGCTTATCTAGCTGTTTGGTAATCTATAGGAAATTGTTCCTTTGTTTAAAAGTTGGAGCTTTTATAAAATTATATTAGTGATCAATGGGACTGCCATTAAAAATCCACCAGACATACTGCACTGTATGCAAAGTCTTTCTAGACCTCTGAGCCCTCTTATCTGTTGGACACCACGTTGCAACTCTTCTCTTGCCTTCCAAGACACCACTTACTCTAAGCTAACTTTAAACAAACAAACAAATAAACAACTGTACTTATCTCTTTTTCTTTTCCCCATCTATCTACTTCTTAAATGTTGGGTTTTCTCCTAAGTCCTCTCCCAGTCTTACTTCTCACTGAACGATGATTCCATGTCTGATCTTTTAATTTACCTTCCTGGAGCCTTCCGTTCTATAGCAAGTTCTCTAATTCATATCCTTAGCCTCTCTCATTAGAACTATCATAGTAACCAACTGGTCTCCATTTGCAAACTGCTCCTATCTCTGAGCTTTGTTTTTCACACTGCTACCGGAATTATTTTTCTAACACCAGGCTAGTATACGACACTCCTAAGAGATTGACATCACTTCCCTACCACATAAAGTTCAAATTGTTTAGTATGGGATTCAAGGCTCTTCCTGATGTCGCATGGTATCCCTGCCTTCTCTCTCACTGCATTCCTCCCTGATGCCTAACTTTCTGCTGTAATTTACTTCTTGGTATTCTGTACATTTTCCATCTTTCCCTACCTACCTTCTCATCAGACAATGCATTTCCCTTATTTTCTTTCTTTTGCAACATTTCCTACTATATGCTTCTCAGAATACTGATCTTAAGAAATGCTCTACTGAGGAAAAAGGAGCTCTAGTCAATGATTCTGGGAAATAATGTATTCCAGATTCCTCCCTCTCCTTGAAAGTTACATGCACAGTAGCATTTCAAATGCTCTGAGAAGTCCTGCAATGCATCAACCTGGTTAGTCTTGATTAATCCAATATTTCCTTAACATTGGATTCTTTTTCTTCTGGGAACCCTTAGAAATTAGAGTTTATCAACTATATTTTGGGAAACACTGAACTATTCAAGTCTTCTTCATTCACTTATTCTTCATTTGTTCATTGTTCATTTACTTGGCAAATATTTATTTAATACCATGCCAAGCATTGGAGAATGTACTGAGGGAAAGATAGAAGGCAAGATGGACATAGTTCCTGCTGTCTTGAAGCTTATAGTTTTGCCTGAAGGGGATTAAATAAACATGCAACAATCACAAAGTGTGCTAAGAGCTATCATAAGGAAAGGAGAGCTGTGGCAGTGCATAGTCATGGGACTCGGTCTAGGGGAATGGTAAGGGAAGGCTTCCTGGAGGAAGTGGCTTTACATGGGGACATGAAGAAGAAGTGGGGGGTAGCAGATGGAAGTGAGGGACAAAAGGGGAAAGAGTTAAGTAGGCAGGGTCAACTACTTCTGTGAAGGTCCTGGAACCAGAGAGAGTGTGTGCTTGACTGGGAGACTCCAAGATATCTCAACCCAAAGGTCGCCCTTTCATTCCCCCTCCCAGAATCTCCTATCTTATCTGGCTTATTATGTGAATGTTTAATAAATATTTGCTGAATTGCTATTTTCCTTATAGTAATTTGATCACACTATTATTTTAGGGGGGCTGATATGATGTGTTGAAGCATAGAGCTACAAACACACACACACACACACACACACACACACACACACACACACCCCATTCCCAACACTCTTAATATAAAAGTCAAATAAGGGAATTATTTTTTAAAAGGTTTGTTGTTAAAAATGTATATTGATGGTGTCTAATTTTGTTTCTAATTTGTTATTTAATTAAAGAATTAAATATAGATATGTAATTGTAAATGGTGAGGTGATTTTTTAAATTAACTCCATTGCTGTCTAATCCTCTTTAACATGTTTTCCATTGTTGGGTGACTTGCTTTTGTCATCTAGCAAATAGAGAAGAAAAACTGTAATTGGACAGATAGGACTAGACGCTCAGAATTGAGTGTACCTAAACGCCCAGAAGTTGTAGTCAGCATCTCCTCCTGTAACCACCACACTGGGATTCCTGTCCTCTGTCGTTGCCTTAATTCTCAGACACACTGTAATTCCTGCCCATTTTTCCGTGCCCGCCCTCTGGTAATAGAAAGAGAGCCATCCCTTTTGTCATCTGTAGAACAGAGGGTAATGTCTCTTAATTAACAGAAGGAAGTGGTGCAATGTAGTGAGAACATTGCAATTGTTTCCAATTAATCCCACATGCAGTTTGGCCAAGTTAATAATCCATAAAATGACCTAGGATCTAAATATGGAGAATAATCATCTTTCATCAGACATTTTTCTATTGTTTCAGCAAAAGCAAGAAAATTCAAAGGCCGAGGTGCAGACAAGGTCTACAGATTTATAGTATCATAAATTCAATCCTAAATATAATCTAAATAGATAAGAACTGTATACGTGGTACTCCGATCTTAGGAACGCCCAAATGTTTTACAACCTCTATAAATCATCACAGGTTGACAGGTGTCAATTCAACCACCTGTGGAGCAATTATTTGATTCAATACACGTTTTGTCACCAAAGCAAGGACACCTTCATGGTCACAGAAAAGCAGAAAAGTCATGTACCTTTTAATTTTATCAGACAGTGCATTTCTGAATTCTTTGAGGATACAGAATGTGTCTTGCACATCCCTGAACCCCTAAAAATGTCTCATGGGACATCTTACCCCAGATTCATAATAGTTTTTGAAAAATTGGGATAAAATACAATTTTAGCTATTCCTCCTCCTCCTCCTCTTCTTCCTCCTCCTTGTTTTTGTTGTTGTTGCTTGTGTGTTAGAATATTTCACTTCCTGAAGGTGAGCAAGAGATGACATTTGGCATCGGAGAGCTAATGTCCATGAATGTAGGCAGTGATTCTGCCATGGTTGCTTTTTGCTTAATCACTTTGTGGGTGAGGTCAGTTGTGAGCAGGATGGGTGAGTTTATGAACCTGGTGTTTTCTGCTAAAAGTTGTTCATACCTTGGACAACCAACATCTAAGGACTCTCTGTATTAGAAAATTTATTTTTACTAATTCAGGTCCACGTATGATAGTTTGATTGCAAGCTCTATGTGCTAACATGTCAGTCTACTTTGCATAATTTTCTATGCCCCTGCATGCCTTCAGCTCTACAAACATCAGATTGTATATACCTTTATTTGTATACTTGCTCTTGGCTTATAATTTGCCCTGCGTTCTTATAATGTTGTATCCCTGACTCACTTCTGCTGGTGGCTCTCCCATCTCAACAAAATTCACAACTCTGCAGCTTCCCAGAATCTCAGTGTTGTGCTTAAAGAGTTTTTAGCTTCCACCCTTTTAGGTGAGAGTGAGATTCAAGTGCAGAGACAGGAAGTGGTGGGACAGAGGGAATGGCCTCCGCCCTGTGCTCTCTGTGCTGAGGAAATGTCCCGGAGCAATGCGTTGGGTAGTAAGATCCACCCCCTCAATCTGTTCTTTTATTTCAGCCAACCATCCTGAGTCATGTTTTTCTATTTGCTTCTGTTCACAGTTGTGCAAGAAAGACCTTTGCTCTACTTTACAGGGATGATTTATGCCATAACAAATGGCCATTAAGAGTACCACATGCAGTGGGCCAAGTGATCTACAGGACAGAGGAGGTGGGTTGAGTATCACGTACCTGTTGTTAATTAGCTACTACTCTGGGGGTATTTCTAGGACAAGCATTTACCACTGATTTGGTTTAACTTTTCACCAGTTGAAGGTTTATCCAAGGATTTTCTGTAGATGAACTGGCATGGGGGAGTAGCCTTGGTCATAAACCTGGCCAGTAGCAAATGATTCGTCACATGGAGTTGGTGCTATAGGGAGCCCCATAAGCATAACATAAAAGTGAAAACTATATCCTTGCTATGCAAACACCTTTTAAAGTCAAAGACCCAAGCCTCCACTTACAACTGCATTGAAATTCTTAAAGCTGATCTATATAGACATTTTAAAGCCACCACTGTCTTCCGTGAAGGTAGTAAGAATCATTCTACCCTGTCCCAATTTTCTGTTTTAGCACCTGCAATGAGAAGACAGCCAATGTCTCTGTCCAAATGATACTGAGAGGCAAGCGTGTTAAAGCACTGGAATTTATCTACTCATGAGAGGCTGAGAAACTTAGATGGTATAAATGAGTGCAACACTTAGAGCTTCATTAAACATGCCCATGACCATAAAAAAATCTACATGTTTGCTTTTTATATGGCAAAGCTAGGACGAGATGAATGCAGGACGTGACCCAGGGAGGCTAGAAATATGCATTTTAGTCACTTCTTGGCAACACATACCTCCCAAAGCTCTGTGAGATCTCATGCCTCCTTCCACTCAAGGTTTGATGTGTATTATGAATTCTAAACTGAGTTCTGGTCAGCCATCTATAAAGCAGCTTTATCTCCACTGAATATTTCATTATACTAAATAGAAACGGTTCCAGCCAGTTACCTTTTTATTTAAGTTGTTCTAAAGAAGAGTCACTCTAAACCAATTATTGAGGCTCTCATTAGTCGAAGAAGCACAACCCTCTTATAACTGTGTTACGTCTAAGAAATTCATCTTTTCACATCTAAAGATGAAAAACAGCTTTAAGGAGTCTTAATTCCATCCTACACTGTGAGGTATTTAATTGTGATAGGAATACATGTACCAGGAATCATTCCTTAATTAGTCTAAACCTAAAACATCAGTTGTTAAGTGTGTGATTTGAGCTGATGCAACGGGGGTGTGCTTTTGCTGTCGTGCAGCGCAGACAGTAATGCTGTTCAGGTTTTATTTTTAAAATTTGGGTAATTATAACTTAAATGAACAGCAGGGGGAAGTGAATCATTTATTTGTCTCTCTTACAGCTTCTCCCTCTCCCCGACAAGTGGTTCCTTTCTTACAGCATTTACCTAGCTAGCGAGGTGTTACTCTGTGTCCTGAGGATTTAAACATCAGGGATTTGATCACGAATTGTAGAGCAAACATTCTGGGACAGATGATTGCCAACCGAACTCATTACACAATGGAAACAATGTACTCATTTAATACAGCACATTTGCTTGATGTAAAACTTGAACAATCAACAAGCAGCATTTTGGTGTAGGAGGAAATGCTCTGGAGTAGATGTCAGGAAACCTGGATTTGAGCTCCGTCTGCCAGAAACTAGCGGGGGCACCTTGGCCACCCCCTCACTCTCTGGGCCTTGGTTTTCTAAATGCTTTCTTAGGTTGCATGCAGCTCTGAGATGCTAGGATCCTGGTGATCAGGAGAGTATAGCAATACAGAGGGGTGGAGGGTCATGAATATACAACTTATTTGGCTAATCCACTGCTTTGCTCCAATTAGTACAAGCCATGCATCAGTCTAAGGATTGGCTGGGATTTGGACTGATGAGGAGAGAGCTCTGGAGAGAACAAGGGATATGTTGACAGTCACACTGTTAGCAAATATAGGAGAGAGAGTGTAAACTAGGGATTTTCATGCTAGTTTATCTAAGGATATCTCTCCTTAGATTATGAAGAAACTAAGAGACTCTGAACTAATGGCTTTACAACTGTATTTTCAATGGCTACTCATTATCCTTGGACTAGTGAAGGATCGCAGGTTTTGGAATATAGTGTAGTCTTGGTTCTAGTCAGCATTATTTTGTCACACAATACAGCTTTTATGCATCCTATCTTTATCGTGTTTTTTTTTGAGAAGTATTATGTAATGATTAAGAGTATGAGCCAAATACAAAGATTTGTACACAGATGTTCATGGCAGCTTAATTTGTAATAGTTCCAAACTGGCTATTAATAGCCCCAGTGTCCATTGACAAGTGAATGGATAGACAAACTGTGGAATAGCCACACAATGGTACGCCACTCAGCAATAATAAAGAATGGACTGTTGATACCCGCAACAGGGTGGATGGCTCTCAACATAATTATGCTGAGGGAAAGGAGCTAAACAAAAAAGAGTCCATACTGTATGATTCTATTTATATAAAATTGTGGAAAATGCAAGCTAATCTATCCTGACAGAAGGCAGGGCGGTGGTTGCTTGGAAACGGGAGTGTAGAGAGGGATAGAAGGGGGAGACAGAAGGAGGCATGAGGAAGTTTTGGGAGTGCCGCATAGGTTCATTATCTTGATTGTGGTGATCGTTTCATGAGTATATACATATGTTAAACGTCCTCAAATTGTACACTTTATGTGGAGTTTATTGCATATCAATTATACCTCCATGCAGCTGTTCCAAAACATAAAACCCCCCAAAATGTAGGGGGCTTGGAGTTGAAACTCAGCCTCACTATCTACTAGCTGCATAACATTTGGTGCATTATTAACCTCATCAAAAAAGGAGGTAATAATTCTTATCTCACAAAGTTGCTGTGAGGATTAAATGAGTTAATACTTAGAAGGTGCTTAATAAGAATGAGCTCTTATGATACTCCCAGAACCACTGAGAAAGGATTCTGTTTTATCTTTTGCATCTCATTCCCATAAGACTCAAGTTCATTAGTCTATTTAAGGAATATTAAAGTGAGGCATATTCATGCAGATTTTCAGATCTCAGCTCAGCACCCCGTGTGGGAGCTGTTTCCTGGACACGCACCAAAATAACACTCCTGCCCCAGTCACTCTTTAGACCTTTCCCCTGATTTATTTTCTTTCCTAACAATTATCGCTGTCTGACATTGCCTTGTTTATTTGCTTCCTCTCTGTCTCCCTCCACTGGGACATAAGCTCTGATACAAAGGACTCGGGTTCACTAATATATGTCACTCAATAGATACATGATGCATGTTGAATATGTGAATGACTGCATTAGCTCCAAGGTCCTTCCTTGGTGCTGGTGGCAGTGTGGTGGTCGTATGCAGTGTGGTTTTTCTCATCGTCATCATTGCTGGTAGCATGTACGGGTTTAAGTTTCCTTATGATTCTGGGCAGCTCAGCTAACACACACAGGTAGCTGGGCAGACAGAGCTGAAATTGGTTAAATCAGGAAATTCCCAATCTCATTTCATTCTGACTCTGGAGGATGAAGAGATTGCATAGGTTAAATAACGTATTTGAAACAATAAGATGAGGTCCCGAAACTAAAATGATGAAGAATAGAAGTCATAAGTTTTAGAAAGTTGTGAACATGATGACTTTGAAGTGATCCATCCTTAAACTCTTAATAGTCAAAAAGAAAGCAAAACTTGGGTCTAAGGCACAAAGTCACCCAGCCCTCCTGTGGCCCTTGAAAATACAGTCAATTTGCTCTGGTGGGTAACTCAAGATTTGCCCAGATTGTCTCTTTTACTTTTCTTTTAATCCTATGAATACAAAATACAAATATCTAAACTCAAAGGATTTTTCTTGACTTGCTTCCATCTTCTTGTCTTACCCTCCTGCTGCCATGTTTCCTGTAGATGCTATTTTTTCAAGTTTGTGAAAATGGCATCAATGCCAGTTCAATGTTACATCTTCTCTAAAAATGCATCTAAGCAATGCTCTATGGAGTATATGCTTGGACCTGCAACTGTACTGCAATCAATCCTCATGTGAGTACTTTTATTTGATACCTGTGTGTAAGCAGATCACTGAAATTAATCTGCCTTGAACCTCTCCTTAGGAATCTGCAGATAATGCTTTATAAATAAGTAGCACAGTTTCAGTGTGTACAAAAGACTTCCTGAGTTAGCATTTGTCATCATTTGTGTTTTAATTATCTCATTTGATCTCTTTATTGTTGCAATTACACTCTAATTTTGTGTGCAGACACTTGAATGCCTCCAGGCTAGATTCATCAATTAATACTGCAATTATTATTATACCAATATAAATATAAGTGGATAGGTGGCTTGAGTAACTCCATATCCATTAGTTTAATTTTGAATAAAGAGAGCCTGGCTGTGGAAAATTCTTTCAGATTATTTTGAAGTGAAAGATGAAATTTTTCCTAAAATCCCAAAGGCACATAAAGGGTTTGGATGGGTTTTTTGTTGTTTTGTTTTCTTTGGTGTGGCATTAACATCCTTTCTTTGCTATAAACATGCATAGCTCTTCAAGGGGCAACAAGACTATCTTTTTGTCATATGTTCTATGATGCTCAATCTGAAATCACAAGGCACTGGACTGATCAAAGGCTCTTAGTGAACAGGGTGAGTGAATAGATTGTGAGGGGATTAGGGTCCAGAAATAATCCTTTTCCAGGCAAAAGAAGCAGACATATCTCACAGGCATGGGATGACCTCCTACCTCAGTGCACAGGTTGAACAGATTTTTCAGGAGCCTATTTCACGTCACAAAAGTGACACAGATTGGCAGCCACCATGAGTACTGGACCAAACAGAGAATAGAGATTGTCCTTGGGGCTTTGGAAGAAATGTTGTTAAATGGAAACAAAATGAGGAAGACAGTATCCTAAGTTCTCTTTCAGTCTCAGAAAAGATACTCATCTTCCAGGTTACTGCTCCCCCATCAGACTACCCCCAAACACACACACACACACACACACACACACACACACACACACACACAGAGTTACCCACATTTACATGTTAACACACTAACATATGCATGTCATAAATAATATATCAATATCTGAGATGCTCCCTTTCCTTGGAACCTCTATATTGTAACATCAGTATTTATGTTATATCATGCTTTTGGTTCTCACTCATTTTCTAAACCATGGGTATATTTTCTTCAGACATTGGATTGCAGCAATTGGTAACATTTATTGAGCCTTTGCAAGCTGGGGTCAATAGTCCCAGGTCCTTTGTGCTTTTCTGAATCTGTTTGTGTGGAATTCTGTTTTATTTAATTGGAGTCTCTGGGTGCTGACATGAGCATTTTCATTTGATTCATCCATTTACTCATTCACCCATCAACCCAGCCTTTAATTATGCCCTTAGTATCCATAATGTGCATAGCCTTCCAGTATGGCCTTACTTAGACTTCACTTTCAGTCTTCTCCTGAATTTATTTTGGGTCCCTGAATATTTATATTAATTGCCATGGTAGAGACCTCTGATCCCTTTCTATTAGGAAGAGACCTGCCTCCCCCCCAGTTTAGCTAAACATATAGCCATTGTATTCAAAACTAAATTCGCCAGCCTTCCCTGCAGCTAGGACTGACCATGAAACTAACTTCAGACTAGAAGGAGATGAGTCAAAGAAATGTGTGTGGCTTTTGGGTTATTTTCATTAAAGAGAAAAGTGCTTCCCAAACTTCCTTTCTTCGTTTCCCACTCTCTGAGAAGTGACAATGGCTGGGACAATCCTGGAAGCCACGTTGAGGATGGCAGAGCCACTCCACCAGCCCACGACCACTCCTTTCTAGGCTATGTTAGAGAAAAACAAACTTCTGTCTTGTTTAAGCCACCGTATTCTGGGGCCTCTTTGTTACAGCAGCTCAGTCTTCACCTGAACTCATACAGTTGCCTACATGGTTGTCCTTTGCATCTATTACGTTTCTGAACTCAAGATGCAGCTCAAACTTTTACAATTGGTACTGATATATCTTTTCTTGGACCTAATTATTTGCCAACCGACCTTGAACTGACATTTGTTTCCATCCTTTTCAGCCAGTTAAAAGTCCCAGGTCTCATCCTCGGCCCTTCTTTGCAGTGACTCTCCCCACCTAGGGTACTCATCTGGGGAACAAGTAAATGCTGAAGGGGTGACATGGCTGGCAAAGCTGAGATACAGGTGCTGTCATAGCAACATGAGCAAAAACAGTGATTATCAAATACTGGGATAATTGTTTGAGGGCCGATAGCCAGCTCTCTGGCATTTCTCTTTCTTTTTGTGTAGTCCCCAAAGAGATTCTCCAGGCATACGTACAAGAAAACCTCTGTTTAAAGGGAGTATTTGGAGGATTAGCCAACAGATTAGGAAGTCTTTTACTTGCAGTATTTGGGAGATAAAAATTTGTATTTAAAAAAAGCAGCGCAATAAACTTAAACGGAGAGAAGTTATGTCCGTGACTCGAAAGACATTGTCATCTGCATCAACATCTTAAAACAATGATTACTCAGCCAAGAAGTGCCACGAAGGCATCTACAGAAAATTAAAATGATTACTTCTGACAAGCTTGAATGAAGGCGCAATCTCGGCTGAGGCTGATCAGTTAGAAACTACTGAAGAATATCATCTGGGGGATCCTGGATGTTTTTGTTTTTTTTTCCAAACTAAGGTAATGCAGTAAAAAAGTTGCAGGCTTTGGCTGTGAAAAAGAAGTGAGCTGGGCAGCTGTTTTTGTGGTGTGACTGAGGAACAATGAGTCATTTGTTCTTCAGATTTGTCTGTCTCCAGTGTCAGAGTCACCTTGTTGCCTCGATTTCCTTCAATCAGACCACTGTCCTCCATGCTCTTCCAATAACAGGCCAATACATCACTTGTGGACAACATTTTAGAGTCCTTACATCCTCTGTTTGGGAAATTCTGTCACTATTGCCTCCAATAAATCTACACTGAGTGTCTGTGACGGATCGTTTGAAGGACTGGGAAATGTGGACTCAGGTGCTCCAAAGCAGAGCCCAGGTGGAGAGTCAGGTGCATGTGACCTGCTAAGTGAAGACTGTCAGGAGAAAGACAGTGAGCAGGGGCAGGTTAGGGGAGGGAAGGGTCTGAAGCAAGGATGTGACCTCCACTGGATTCCAGCTCCAGCCTGACTCCATGGGACCCTCTGAAGCATGAGCTGCTGCCAGAGCTGGTCCCACCTTGAGGCAAGGGGGCCAGTCTTTTGTCCTTCTGTGCCAGTCATGCATTATCTTCAGCCAGCTGCCCTGGGGGAGGGAACAGTGTGTGTGTGTGTGTGTGTGTGTGTGTGTGTGTGTAGGGTGAATGGGTGAGGCATAATCTCCCACATGGAGCACTTCATGTTTGGGTTAGGGCAGATCTCCAGAACAGTGCTTCTCAAACTCTGCCACACACTGTAATTGTCTGGAGATCTTTAAAAAATCCCTCTGTGTTGCTTCCACGTGCAGACATTGTGACTTAAGGATCTTCTGCTGGAAACTCCCTGACTTCTCCCTCCCACATCAACTCTGCTTCCTTTGGCACCTTTGCCTCCTTTTGTTATAGAATCAATCACCCTCTATCGAAGTTGCCTTTCAACCCATCTGTCTGCCTTGTCCATTGGCCTGTGCTCTCCTTTGAATCGTCTAATCTGGCTCTTACCACAGTGCCTGGCACAGAGGACATTGTCAGGATTTGTTACACAAATGAATGAACAGATGGAGCTGCAAATTTTTAAATGAATGATACAGACACAAGTGATCCAGGAGCTCTGAACAGGAAGCAATCCTTCATGGCTAGAGCAGGCTTTGAGGGAAAGGTGGAAATTAAACCAGAATTCTGAAGGAAAAAGAAATACAAATCCCTGTAATGCCCTAGTTTGTAGGTTTACCTGGAATGCTGGGGGTTCATTTCAAGCCCGTTTGGTGGTAGGTAAATGGGATGGAAGCTGGATGAACAAGGCATTTTTAGCGTTCCTCTCAGCAGCCTTCCAGGATTAATCGTGGTTTAGAACACACATAGTGAAAACTGCTCTGGTCTTGCCCTTCTCCCATAGTCATTTGAAGATGACCGCTCATTCATCAGCAGGCCTTCCTCTCGGGAGGTGTCTGTCTTTCTCCCCTTTAACGTGTTATTGAATCCCGGGTGAAACAGTGGGACATGTGGGGACAGCCATCATCACCCTGGTAACGATGGATGTCTTGACTGTCCCTCCTCCTCTGAGCCTGACGGAGGGGTTCCATAACTAACACAGGGCCTGGCTGTGACTGAGACTTGAATGACAGCCAACAACACGGCTGAGGTTTATTACAGGTAAGAGAGAGATGCTGGTGGCAAGAGGCACCTGCGAGCAGCTGTCAGAGGCCTGTCCTTCTTAGCTCTGAGAGGGGCTCCCTGCTGGGAGGACCATTCCCCTTAGTCTCTCAGGAGACAGCAGTGGCTGAGCTCATCCCTTTTGTTGTGTGGAAAGGTTTCATCTATCTTCTTACGAGTGGTCTTCCGGATGCCTCTGGGTTTGCTCTTCATCAGACTGCTTTCTATAAAAGCACTTCAGGTTCTCCAAGGGCCCTGAGCCCCAGGAGTTTTCATCCTGGGCCCTTGTGTTGTGTGTGTGCATGGACCTGTTCTGTCCACCATGGTGTATTAGGGCCCAGGCTCTGGAACTAGACAGGCCTGGATTCAAATCCTGACTGTGTGATGTTAAACAAGTAACTGAGTTGTTTGGAGCCCCAGTTTTTGATCTGTAAACTGGAAATAATACCTTCTTCATAGGCGTACTATAATAACTAAGTAAGATTATCCATGCAAAAATATTTAGAGTCGTTTCTACAACATAATAAGGGATTTTAAATGTTGATATTATTATTCTTGTTGTTGCTATTTATTAATCTTCTAAAACTGGGACAATGTTTTCAAGCCTACGCAAGAAACTGCACAAGGCTTTGAAGATAAAGAGACAAAGGAGGCCTGGCCCCCAAGAGTTCACAGTGTGGAGGGGTAGACTATGAGGGGATGAGTTTGAGAGCACTAAATTGAAGTCCAGTTTGATGCTGAGTCACCACTCGCCTGCACTGTACCTTCATGTGACTTAGAAAAATAGATACTCCCTTCTGCTAGTAGACTGGATTTTAGACCCCTGCCCTCTTGGCCAGGTGTCCTTGCTCAGGAACAATCTGAACGACTGTAAATAATGACCACAGGTGATATGTGCTATGCCAGCAGCATTAACAAAATTGGGATTATTATATTTGGGGTGGGAAAGGTAAATTAAATTTTCACAGTGATATTTGAACTGTATCTTAAGTGATGACTATATTTAACAAGGCGTACAAGATTTGCCAGAAAGGGCAGTGAGACAAGGGCACAGAGGCATAAAAAGGTTTGGTGGCTTCATAGGCTAAAAGCTAGGTGGGACCAGGGCTAGAAGGGCCTTGAATGCCACACCAAAGAGGTTGGTGTTTTGTCCATAAGCACTGTGAGCTCATGATCAGCTCTGTCTGAGCTTGATGCCTGCTAGACATTTGCGATATGGATTTGTAAACAGAGAGCGAAGAGAGAAGGACACTATGCATCCCAATAACAGGAATGAAGGTCCAAAGCAGGTTTTGATGGAGAAATAGCCAAAGCCAGAAGTGCTACACTGGAAGTTATCTTCAGGGCTGGATGGGCAACTTTCTATGGGGATTAATAAATACGACCAGAGTCCCAATCATCTAGTCCAGGTGATGTCAAATAGGGTTGGGGGCAGGCAAGGACTTAGGTTTGGGGGAACATAGCTTGTGGTACCTGGTGTATCCCAATATAGATACGAATCTGGATTTCAGGTGAGCGTCAGGGCATAGATTTGGAAGTCATAAGTTTATAGGGTAGAATTGAAGCGAATGAAATGGATGAGTTTTGCAAGGGAGAGTATGGAATGAGAAGAGAAAAAAGATCCAAGACAGTGTCTTGGGAAATACGAATAAAGGCCGAGGAGGGAAGCCAAGAGACAAAGGAATAAAAAAAATAGAGGACCCAAAATGGTGGAGAAGATCCAGGAGAGAGAGAGAGTGGACAGAGTGAGGGATGTCAAGGGAAGCCATAATTCTTGAAGAGGAACAAGTTAGGCCAATCGTGCCAATCACTGCAGAGAGCTCCAGCAGTATGAGGAGGCCTGAGAGGCAGCATTCAGGAGCTAATGCAAACCTAACCAAAGGGGTTTCAGGTAATGACATTCCAAAAGTAATGTCAGAAGCCGCATTGCAGAGGAGGTGACATGTGAATTTAAGGGAAGAAAGTAGAGGAAGGGGTAGAGACCGTTTTTTTTGTTTTTGTTTTTGTTTTTCAAAGAGATGAGTGAAGAAAGGAAAAAGAGATATGTGATAATGGCTTGAGGGGAAGGCAGGGTTTATCAAGATGAGTTTGAAGACATATGACAGAAAGGCTCTTAGAATTGGCTTATAGAGTTGGCCAGGTGGCTCAGTTGGTTAGAGTGTGTGCTCTAAACAACTAGGTTGCTGGTTCGATTTCCACATGAGACAGTGAGCTGCACCCTCTGCAACTAGATTGAAGACAACAACTTGAGCTGAGCTGCCACTGAGCTGCTAGTGGGTGTCCCGATGGCTCAGTTGGTTAGAGCCCATGCTCTTAACAACAAGGTAGCTGGTATGATTCTCACATGGGATGGTGGGCCAGTGACTGGATTTGGAGCCAAGTTGCACCCTCCACAACTAGATTGCAAACAATGACTTGACTTGGAGCTGGGGGGTCCTGGGAAAAACACAGTTACCCAATATAAATAAATAAATAAAAAGATTGGCTTATATATTTCTGCTTGGGGTACCGAGAAATGGGAAGCCCTTTTTTGGGTAGCAGAGAAATAGGAATTTCTAGGCCATTTTTGTTTACCTTGGGAGTTTAATTCTGGGCTTTCTAGAATATCAATGCAATTGCAAGATGGTATGCTATTTTTGTGTATTTTTCTAGTGGGAACACAGTCACCAACCATATCTAGAGGGCTTTTGAAATAAAATATGAATTCCAAATTTAAGGGGAACAGGGAAAATGTACCAATATTTATTGCCATCTGCTAAATTCTACTCCATGGGTTAGAAGTTTTATATACATCATCTAATATAATCTTCAGAATAACTTTATGATCTCAGAACAGAGGTTCTTAACCTAGGGATACACGAAGTCCTTGATATTCAACTTTTTGTGTATGTATATGTGGTATTTGGGAGAGTGTTCATAGCGTAAATGAGATGATCAATAGGGTCAAGAAAAATTAACTATTGACTTGAATGACTGCTCATCTCAGAGTATAACATATTAGTGAGCATAGTAATAACATAGTAATTTATTTTCTTTATGTTTATATTTATACGTGTTGTTTTAGAACATTTACTGCATCTTATGCCCCTTCTATGCACCCTGCAGTGTACTGAGCAACTAATAGGCTCCCAGTACTTGTTGATTAATTAATAAGCTGATGTGTTTACTCAAATACATTTATAATCTGTAGGGAAAAGACAGAGAAAATTTCACTTTCAACCTATAGCTGACATCCCCACATAACTGTGTCATATCAACAGATAAGTGGAGCCCTCAATAAAAAGGTGACAAAGTTGTCAGCTATTTGTGCTTGAAATTTGCATCACAAATTTCCTATGAGATATATGATTGTATATAAAATACAAATGACATCTGCCGTGTGTTTCTGTTAGCAGCTACTGCCAGGAAAGCATATGCCAGGATAAATAAGCAACTTGGTTGATGGATCTGAGAGAGTCAAAACCAGAGAAACAATCCATGCTGGCATGATGAGCTTCTCAGAGATGATTTCTATCATAAATGGTATGTATTGAATGACAACACAAAAGCAAATGCTTGAAAATGTCTATTTCCATTATGATCATCAACTTGTAATACAAATACAGAAGAAAAACCACTTACGCATTTTTAAGATGGGTTCACATGAGGGTAAGCAACTTCAAATTATGATTAGTTACTATAATTTAAGAATTTTCATCTCACTTTATCTCTCATTAAGAGTTCATGCAAATTAGTGCATTGCCAAAAGCTTGACAAATCAGTGTTAATGGGAAAATTAACATATTTGCTGTGGTCGCTTATAGAAACACACAAAACCAGTAATAAAATTTATATTTTTATTGGTATATAGTTTAAATAACCTAAATATAATTATGTATCAACACATGTTGATATATGTTGATATGTGTGTGTATACTCACACATGTTTACCTATAGCTATATCTATATATACATGAAAACATATGTTTATATATGTGTTTATATACACACATATTATCTAGAAGCACAGACTTTTAACAATCTATAATATAGGTCAATTTCACCTGAAATGCAAATCTTTTATATATTCTAAAATGCTACCACAAAAATAAAAAAAATATTACAGTTCGTATTTGGTGATTATATCTTTCAAGATTGAATTAATAAGTTACAGCGTTTGATGTTCAGAGTTTACTTTAGAACACGTTTATTACCATGAACAGAAATGCTTATTATCTAAACTTCCATGTTTATGATGTTGTTCAGAGAAGCAAAAATCGTTATAATGTAAGCACGTCACGTGTAAACCTACCACTTCTAAAATAAGTCACCACTCATATTGCTTCTTTACACTGGTGCCCATTCAGGCCCATCCTGTCTTTGATGATCAGTTTCTTGCTGCTGTTTGATGTTATCTGACAACACAATGAAAATAAATTATAAAGAAAAACAACAAATCTTATGAAGAATGTATGATTTCACAAAACGAGTGAAAATGATGATGGAGAACTGCAAAGCCATTAAAACATGAACTTCCCAAGGGGTTAGATCAGTTAGCAACTGAAATGGGGGGAAAAAAATGGCAAGGATAATGATATGATAGATGCTTCACTGGGAATACTTTTCACATCAGGGGACTGATATTAAGAAAATGCAGGGCCTCATGTAATTTTATACATGTGATTCTCCTGTGGATTGTCCTGCAGAAGTGAGATGTGATGTCCAGGATGCTGCATGGTGCAATCGTAATATCTATTGCAAAATTATTTTAAGTAACACATTTGTGTGTGTGTTTGTTTGATGAACTGCAGCACAGTGATGTTTTATTTTAAGTTTTGTTAACTATAGAATGAAATAGCTTATGCAGATTTATTTTTCAAGGCAAAATCTCAGTCATACACATTTTCCACTATTTATTATTAAAATGTAGCCAATTTTGGAGTAGATTCACTTTGATAAAGACCTGTCCGTCATATCTGAAGTCCCCTAGTCTCTTCATTTCTGAATCTCTTCTACTTTTGGCACACCCCTAGTCTCCTTTGCATGTTTTGAGCTATCGGAATTCTCTTTAAATATCCCTAGCTGCAGAGGCAAGGCTCTGTTTCCGATTCTACCTTTGTAATTTCCCATGGCCACAGTCTCCCCAGACACAGTGTCATGCTTGTAGAAAACATTCAGTAAATATTTGTGAACCTAATGAAGTTCTTTGAATTTATTCCGGCGTCCAAGACAGATTCCTGGGAATAGGGAAGGGTTGTGGGAGGAGGGGCTATCCATTTTAATTACTGTGGGCCTGACTGCTAAGGCAATGTCAGTCTTAACACATTTTGCTCTCAATGAATAGAGTATACTGCATCAGAACTGCAGGTAATTGCCAGGTTACGAATGTCAGGGAGTGAACTTGGCTTTATTCATCTAAGAGTGATGATAGCTCCGCTCAGGTGAACTCCCACACTCTTGCCTCCCGTCTGTTGGGCATCTGCACCATATTCTAAAATAGCTCTTTACATTTGCACAACATTGTAGCTCTCAGACTTTGCTAAGTATGTGGAACAGGTATCATTACTCCCATTTTACAGATAATGAAACAAAACTCAAAGAGATGATATGAGTCAGGTCCTGAGCTTTGGATGCCGGGTATAAATGCTCCCTCCCATGCTGTACTTCCTGCCTGGCTGAGCTGCAGAGGCAGAGTGGAAATTCGTGGGGTTTGTGAGGAGGGGCTGACGTACAAGGAGACACACCCAGGTAGGTATATGGAAATTCACACTGGAGAAGGTTGTATAGACATCCTCTGCTTTTACATGAATAAAGCACCTGTATGAGACTGTTTGGATCTGAGGGTTGTCCTGCCTGAAAGTTCCATTAAGAGAGTGTAGACAAGATGGAGGACCCAATCCGTAAATCTCCCCACCAACAGCAGTTATCCAGGGTGTGGCTGCTGGCTCTTATCACAGACCAGAGTTCCGGTGCTGGTTCACTCTGATGCTAGCTAGCTACCTAGTTTACTGAGCACCTACTATGCTAAGGATCTTTATTAGCACCATATAATAAAATCCTCATGACAACCTTCTGAAGCAGCATTAGATCCATTTACACATTAGGCTATTGGGACTCAGAGAAGTTAAATATCCAGCAGCTGCCACAGGGTTAGTCAGTGGCAGAGTCAAGATTTGAACCTAGGTCAGCTGTCTCCAAAACTTTATGGCGTCTCTGATACATCATTCTGTCACTTATTAGCTTGGGAGATAACATAACAAAATAGAAAGAACAAGGGGCCTGGACTCTGGAGATACAGATTCAATTCATCATAGCATGGTGCTCCATAAATATTTCTTGAGTAACTGAATTGTTACAATGTTATTCTTTATGCTTAGCCAAAATATACCTTTTAATATTTTCATTTATTGCCCTATATAGCATCATTAATATAAACTTGCAGGTCTCTAAAGCCGACATTGTTGAATGTGTATTGGTCTGTGGGTTGCAAATAACTTTACAGGCTTTTACTAAACACTTCCTTTAATACTTCAGTCATGTAATTATGAAATCTT
This sequence comes from Hipposideros armiger, assembly GCF_001890085.2. Classification (NCBI taxonomy): domain Eukaryota; kingdom Metazoa; phylum Chordata; class Mammalia; order Chiroptera; family Hipposideridae; genus Hipposideros; species Hipposideros armiger. The sequence continues at coordinate 532,173 of NW_017732162.1, forward strand.
AGAGTATTTTGAATCCAATTTTTTCATTTCATGAAAGGGGAAGCAAGTTCTTGCAAGAAGAGCCCTTTGTGAGGTCATACCAAGGCTAAAAGGCAAAGCAAGAATTAAATCGCATCTCCAAATTCACTTGGCATTCCTTATAAAAGGAACTCGTATTCGTTCTTTGCTTTATAGACCCACAAAGCACACCATCTCCTTTTGACACTTGTCATTATTGTGACTTTGTGATGTGAGTAGCACAGGTACTATCATTCCCATTTTACAGATGTGGAGAATGAGTCTCAGAGGGTACAAGGTTCAGAGTCCTTTCTGCTAGAGCCTACTGGCACCAGAGCCAGAAGATACTGAGATGCAGGCAGTGCATGGTCCAGCCTCCTTCCCTCCCTCCCTCTCTCCTTCCCTCTCTCTTTCCCTCCTTCCCTCCCTCCCTCTCTCCTTCCCTCTCTCTTTCCCTCCTTCCCTCCCTCCCTCTCTCCTTCCCTCTCTCTTTCCCTCCTCCCCTCCCTTTCTTTCTCTTCTCTCTGAACTTGGCTGAGGTGTTAGTAATCCATAGTACACTTTATTCTTGAAGACAGGGACTGCCTTTTTCATGTCTTTGTGCCCTGTGCACCTAGCCCTGGGCCTTGCACTAGCAGGTGCTCAGAGCTTATTGAATTTAGCCTGGAAAGCTGAGCACCTAATAGAGTGGTCAAAAGCATGAACTTTGGATTAGATCTAAAATCTCCTTCAGCCACTTTCTTTTTAGTTGTGTGATTAAGGAGTGGGACAAGGATGAAGCAAGGGAAGAACCTGGGATGCAAAATTTAAGGAGGCACTCCCTCTCGAATGCCAACCCTGCACTTGCACAAACCTCCTAATTAATGAGTACCTCCTTAAATTTTGTACCCTAGACACCTCATCTGCCTCACTTTAGTCAGGGCTCTGGACCTTGGACAAGGTCCTTCATTTCTCTAAGCCTCATCTGTAATACAGGGATAGTAGTACCAAACTCAATGTCAAAGTCAAAGGTTGTTTTAAGGATAAATGAGATGTCTTGGGCAGTGTTTGAAATAGCTAATTACTCAAACATGGTAGCAATTACTATTAGGGGTACTATTTTCATGTTCCTTGGACTTGAACACATAATTCTCACCCGCACCCGCCCCTCCCCAGCAAAGTTACTTGACACAGTAATACATATCTTCTTATAGCTGCTTTCTTTCTTCTATTGATTTTGTTCCTACTTCACCTGGCCTGGCTTTGGCTCTGTTCTAAGGAACACTTTGATAATGACAGTCCCTTTTCTTTCACTATAATTCTGCAGCTTATTAATTATAATGCAGATAAAAATTTACTTCATCATTGCATTCAGTCCCACTCCTTCTAGTGTCAGGCAGGGGAAATAGAAACAGGAAGAAAAACAAAAAGTTGATAATGTATGGATTAACATTAATGAAAAAATTCATTAACATCTCTGTAAATTCAGACACATTGGCAGTTTATTTCAGGTGGCAGGCTTACAATAGTTCTTTATCTCCTCTGTTAACATTATGAATGACTCAAACTGGCAGGGAAGACGGGAACAGCTTAAGTTTAACAAATATAAATGGTATGAACCCTCCCTAATGTAGATTTTAAGTTTTCTATTATACAATTTATTGGGAATTTTTACTGGGTTATGAGTAGAAAAAGCTTTATGCTTCATTAAATTTATTGTTATGTAAATTGGGAGCAGGACAGAAACAAGTTGTGTTCTCTTTCTTTCTTTTTTTTTTGTTTTTGTTCACCACCCATTAAGTTCATCTGGAAACTTTCAGCAAACATCCCAGCAGACATGTATCTCTTAACAAGAATAGTAGCAATAATAATGCCAACGTTTCTTGAATAAATATTGTGTCTCAAGCAAAATATTCACATATTAGCTTCTCCGTTTCTCTCTCTTTTTAAACAATCATCCATTCAAGATGGATATTACTTATTACAATGGCTTGAAGATGGAGAAACTAACTGAGGCTGAGGTCAGGAAGTGATTTTGTCCATGTCACATAGACAGTAAAGTGTGGAGTGCAAATGGTATCCACGTCTATATGACAATGACAATGGTCTTGCCACTGTACCCCAGTGTTTCTACAATATCAGGCACATGGCTGGGCTCCAACAATAAAAGCAAAAGATGCAAAAGATGTGGGAGGCTGTCCTTGAGGAGACTGAGTCCAGCAGAGATAACGCTGACCTTAAGCATAGTGTATGTGTAAGGTCACTGTTATTGCATTTCACTCTGCATGCAAAACGATGGCCTAACTGGACTTTAGAATTTCTTAATGATTTCAGTGAGGAACACCAGACGAAACAGAGCTAGAAGCCATGGGAAGCATCGCAATGGAAAAGTGACCCAGAACTTCATGTGGGAGAAGGTTAATTCGAAATTTCATAAGGCACTTATGTACAATAGTTAACATATGTATTTCCCTGAGTCTAAAGCACTGCTTCTAGATTGTAAGCTTATTTAGCCATGCGCACACCCCGTGTGTTTGTGCTTTTCTCCTGAAAAGCCTTTATAATGTCAGTGGTGAGCCCTATAAATCAATGTCACTTTAGAGTTTATGAAATTTTGAAATTCTTTTCTCACTCCTGGATGACCACTAAAAGGTAAAAGTTAGAGCTCAAGTGATCTGGAAGAATGGTTGTATCCACCCTGAGTGTAAATTGAATTCAAAGGCTCTCCTTCAACAACAGAGCACCTACCTGGCCCACTTCTAAGGCTCTGCTTAAGATGATGCATTTTGTTTCAATCTTTAGATTTAATAACACGTCCAACATCTCACAACCGTTTTGGGCACTGGCCAGTGATTTTATACCATGAGTCAGGATTTTGGGAGCTCGCTCACTTATGACACACAACACATTGTTTTATACTCAGAATAACATCACATCAAATTAAGGAATATTAAAAGATACAACAGACAAGCTCTATACGCAAATGAAATAATGATAGATAGCTGGGGCAGCTCTCACAAAACACAGCTATTTTATATACAGTAGCAGAAGTAACATCAACAAACAACTCTAAACGCACTGTCAAAATCTGTGCTCAGCTCCTTTCACTAAGTAGAGATGTAATTATGTATAAAACAAATTGTGTTTGCAATCTGAGATATGGATATGTGTGCGTGCTTACAATGGCTACAGCATGAGAAGTCATTCTAGGCTGCTCAGAAGGGGAACCAGGAATTTGAAAATGTCAGCCCAGTGTTTCCCTGGGGCTGTCTGACAGTTCCTAGATGAGGAGGAAAGCGACGAGGAGATTTGCAGCTAGGCCAAATGGGCAGCCGTCTATCTCAGGCTGTGAACACACTTTGCTTGGTGGAAACCACTTTGTGGCTTCTGGTGGGGGTGATTTCCCTGGACTGATTTATAAAGGTGATCCACTGTCCAATGCTTTTGTTGTTGTTGTTGTTGTTGTTGTTAGCAGTGCCATGGCACAGAGAGAGAGCACAGAGGAAAGCGCTCAGTGGATATACGCTGCTCTTGTTGTCATCGTACCTGTTGTCACTATGGGTGGTGCTAAAGCTTCATTTCCTAAAAGGGAGGGTAGTGTTTTTGTAGTTCTCTTTGCTTACCATAAAGCACAAACTGGATCCTATTTTTAGTGTTACCATCAGAATAGTGGTGCCTGGACTGCCGGTCCCTGCTGAATTCCTGGGTTCTGAGTTCCTGCGAACAGCTCGGTGAGTGAGGGCTGGTGTTGAATTGAGAGGCAACATCCACCTTGAGCTGCATGAGCAGGTGTGAGCTGCTTTTTATTTGTGGCTTTCTCTTGGGAGTTGACCACAGATAGCAAGCTCAAAATGAATATGGGTGGCTCCAATATGGCGTAAGTCCCTCCTGAGGGTCCACCTGAAAAGCGGTAGCTCTGAAGCTGGGCTCCAACCTGTCCCACGCATCCTGTTCTGTTGACTAGCTAAAGAAACACCCAGGCCACGCTATCAGTCTCCTTGAGACAAATTCATTCAACATTATCGGCACTCTTACTAATGGAGAGCCCAATTTGAAGAAAATAAACTGGTGCACTACTCGAAAAACTGACCCCAGTCATGGAAAAAGGAATCGATTAAGCCAACATGAGTACTAATTGAGAGAACCCATGGGCAGCATTCAGCTAGGAGCCTGGCACACTTCCTTATTATTAATGAAAGTCTAGATTATGATCACAGATGTGCACTCTGCTTACCTCTGCTGCTCATTTCTCGCCTAACCTTAACAAGGTAATAGTACCCTTCAACTAGATGTATTTCTGAGTTACCATGGGTGAAATGCTACAACAGCCCCAAATGCTGGTATGTGGAAAGTAAAAAAAAAAATTAAAAAATAAAAACAATTAGTCATTTATCACTTGACAATTTATTCTACTCAGAGGTCTAGGCCCAGGCCCAGGAGTATCCAATTCTCTTGAGATTTATTAATTATTATCATTTTGAGTTAGCAATTATAAATTTGCTGATTGTCAACATTATAATTTGATTAAGGGTGTGTATGTAGGAATGTCTTGAATTTTTATTTTGATTTATGATTTTCCCCTGCAAGCTAGGTATGCTTACTACTTAAATGCTATTGCTCTCTCATGTAGAGACATGGCAATAAATTTGTTACACAGCCTCTTGGTGCTCTTCTCATCATTCATGCACTCATCATCCAACATTTAATTGAGCGCCTACTCTGTATCAGACACTATATTAGCTTGAATAAATAGTTGAATAAGAAACAGTCTCTGCCCTCTAGTTTATAAACAGATGCAAAAGCTTGACATGTGCATAGGTAATTTAAAATGTTGCTTGTTAGGAAATAAAGTGAGAGTATAGCAAAATAAACAACCACTTGCCCTGGTGATCTGGAAAGGTATTGCTGAATGTTGACATTTGATCTGGGATTTGAAGGATGAGTAGAAATTTAGAGCAGAGGAGAATGCAAGAAAGGGTAATCCACACAGGGGGAATGCATTATTTTGAAGGCAAGGTATGGAAATTCAGGGCTTGGTAGGTGTGATTCATTCAGTCTGATGAGACTGCAAAATGAGGCTGCCTAGATATGGAGGTGGGGAATGACCTGGTGCTAAGAGGAGTTTGGCAAGGGGGAGACACAGGGGTGGCTTTTTTTTTAAATAGATTTTATTTTTTAGAGTAGTTTTAGGCTTATAGGAAACTGTTCAGACAGTACATAAAATCCTCAAATAATCTTTTTCCTCCCATGGTTTCTTCTGTTATTAAAATCTTGCATCAGCCAACTAGCCACCAGAGGTTTGTAAGCAAGGTTATAATAAGGATGATTTTGTTATTTTAGGAAGATTCCTGGTATTTGTGTGGTAACGGGACTGGAGTCAGGATATGCTGGTGGTAGGAAGACCTGTCACAAGGCTATGGCCAAAGTTCACATGACAGCTGAGAAGAGGATGAACCAAGGCAGAGGTGGTCGTGGTAACAGGGAAGATGGATTCTATTCTAGAGACATCTGTCTGCTCAGTGGTTAGCAAGGTTTGGTACCTACATGCGAGGAAGTGAATGGGAGGGAAGAGTTTAATTTGGGCAGCCATGCAGCCACCAATACATTACTGCTTAGCTCCAAATTCACCCACTTACGACCTGCTCTGCTGTAATGCACTGGACTCGAAGCATTTCTCCTTCATCATGTGAGCTGAAGGTGCTCTGGAGGAACACTGCAGGAAGAAGGAAGCTGCTCTTCCTGTGCTGAGTTGTGCTTTTTCTTGCCCTTGCTCCATGGTCTTACAGTGGTGCAGGTGTGTGGAGACATCCCATGGTTCCCTGCCTCAGGTGCACACCCAAAATGTGTGGTTCCCTGGTCATCTTGCAGCTCTGGCTGGGCCTGGTATCATACTGCTGCAGCTGTCCCTGGGCATACACAGCACGCTCCAGGCCTCATGCTCCTGGTGGTGCCTCAACTCACTCTGTGACCCACCCACAGCGTGGGCTCATCTGCACTCAGAGGGTCAGGTCCTGACGCCCACTTACTGTCTACCACCTCTGGCCTGGACACACAGACAACATCTCCATCACCCAGTGGGCTGCAACCACACCTTGTGCAGTGAGATCTGAATCCCACTGCTGCCTGGGGAGGGTGCGCTTCTAAATTTGTCCTTCCTTGTGTACTGTTCCTCAGCCCTAGGCTGCACTTTAAAATCCTCTTTACATCTTTGTAGTTACTTCCCTATCGAGTTTAATAATTCATACATTAAGCTTCTTTTTTTCAGTTCTTGTGAGGTTTCTGTCTCCTGATTGGACCCAGCTGATAGAGCAACTGACTGGGTGGTGGCCCTAATGGAGATGGAGGAGGAAGAACACCTTTTGGTGGTAAAGATAATGAATTCATATTTGCAGGTGCTGTATTTAAGGTGATTGTTGGACCTCCGGAGGTGGGGGTGGGGTGGAATTAAATAGGTGATTGGGTCAGGGATCTGGAACTCAGATGTCTTGAGCACATATATTATAGTTGACATGAAGTCACCCAGGGGAGACATGTAGCGTCTCAGAGGTAAGAAGACCAAGAATGGAATCCTTAGGATTCCCAAAGTTTAAGGACTAGGCCGAGCGAAGGGATCAGCAAGGGAGGCGAGAGGAGCAACCCCTGAGGTCGGAGAACTAGCAGAAGCCGAGGAGGGAGATAACATAGCCCAGACCACTCAACAGGAACAGGTTGTCTTCAGCATTTACTGGGAAGTTCAGGATGTTCTCAGGAATAACATCCTGAAGAATATCAAGGGGTGTAGGATGTAAACTCGTCGTCTCTGTGAACACTTCCCATTTGCCGGGTGAAATGTTATTAATGATACGTTTTCTTCATTGTGAAATATGCCCACAGGTTTACAAGTCGGTTGTTGGTGTCTCTGAACTGTAGAAATCATGTAGATCCCTCAGCATTTGAGGCCCTGAGATCCTCTCTGACATGAGAGGGGGCTGGGATAAGTGTGCAATGCATTTTGTCACTCCAGAGGTGGAGTGTGATAAGGATATAGGAAAATAATCCCACTTTTTAGGAACTCCCTTGGATTCAGAGGGCATCAAGAGTGGCTCTGGAGTCAGTTGGGAGCCCCTGGAGTGATCTGATAACTATTTTATCTATTCAGACATTTCCAATGATAAGAAATATGGAAGCCATTAGTGTTTGATCAATCCTACCAAGCTTTAAGCTGCCCAGTGCCTCATGGCATATGGCCCTTTGGATACATAGCAAGAGAGTCTTGGGACTTTGAGTGCTAAAATTTGCATGCAACTTTTAACACTATAGGTGCCCCTGGGACACAGTGAAAGCTCACAGTCAATTTGCCTGGCAGCATAGCTGCATAGACAAGCCATTTGACAAATCTATGGCTCCAGTGCTGTTCTATATTCTGTGTGATCTCTTTCCATTGAGACCTAGGAAACCATCAGATGGGGCCATTGGGTTTTTATGTTTTGGTTGAATGTCTACATTGGGTTTTTCTGTAGGAAACTCAGTATCTAATCTGATATGCTAAACTATGCTTCCTGGAGGTTGGGGGGACACATATGAAGCTTTTTTAAGTGGGATGAATACCTCCTAAATACAACATTTATGGTGTCTCTAAATAGCAGTTTTTTAGAATTGTCATTTCTTGTTACACAAGGACAAAACATAAACTATTTATTAGAGGAGGCATGCTATTGGGATGGGGGAAGTGGAAGGTGTGGTTGATATGGACTCAACATGGACAGTGTCTGCACCTCTCGAATATTCTTTCTTACATGGAGCATATCCTAGCTTTATAGATATGTACAAAACCTTTCAAAACCAAACAACAGACTTTGTCTTTGGGCGACAAAATCTGTGCACCACAGACAATGAACTAAAATCCCCAATGTAGACCCACTGAATAGTTTTAGAAAAGGGATCCACCTAAAGCCTGTCCTCGTCAACTCGAGATTAAGAGCTGTTGGGGAAGTGCAACAATCATAAAACATCTCTTTGTCCTCACTAATGTATTTTCCTTCAACCTTCCCCCCTCAGGTGTTGGTTTTAAGATACTTTGAGTTAATAGCGCTTTCAGGTGAGGATTTCACAGTTGGTGGTGGAGAAGGTTAGCTGTCTTGAAACATGTCGAGGTAATTTTGTGAATCTATTTGGACAAGGGAAAAAAGCAAATAATACAGGTGTCCATTATAAGCCCATTGAAAAATAGCACAAACTCAAAGGCTGCGGTTTTCAGCTGAGATGCCTATGGGCATTGTGGCTTTTTTTTTTTTAAACAAAAAAAAAATTTGGGTATCTCATAGGCTCTGGACCTTGAAAAAAAAAAAAAAGAACTTGTGTCATCCAACAGAAAAACAGCTACATTATTATTTAACATATGTTGCCCTCTAGCAGATGATTCAGTATTGCAAGCATTTTATTCAGAAAGTTTTTCCTGATCAGCTCTTTGGCATGTTATAGAGCTGGTCTCGGAAGATGTGTAAAAGGGCACCTGCCCACCTACCTCTTGGCCGGCCTGGGACCCCTAGGTATTTGGTAAGAAGGCTGGACTGAATCTACACAGAATTGAAGAGCAGATGGGCACATAGTACAGAGCTGGGCCAAGTGAGATTAAGCAGCTCCATTCTGCAGAAAGACCAGCAGAAGGGCTGTACAGCTTGCCAGCGTAGGGCTGCATGGATGCCGAGGGCAACTAGGGTTTTAGGATGAGGGGCTCGGGAGATCACGATGGTTGTTTTGTTAGAAGTGAAGGAATCCTGGGAGGCCTGGCCATGGGCATGTAGGAGTAGAAGCTTAGATGCTGTTGAGCATGTCTCCTAGCGCATTTCAATTATTCATTGGTGATGTCCAAGGGCAGGCTGCAGATCTCAAGCCTCACCAGGACAACCAGGATGCTCTCCTCTGGCTTTGGGCACCGGCCCATTTTCTCTCATGAAGACCTCACTTGGCAAATGTACTGAGCAGTCACTGAGCTTGGAAGGGATGCATGGGTCACTGTATCCACATTGAACTATTACAAAGGAGCAAGGTTCATTTCCAGCTACTGGTAATAGTCACTTTTTTAACCTATTTATTATGGAGATGTTTCATCACGCTCAATGCCATGCCCTTCATATTTTTAATTCATTTCCATGACCAATGGATATAATTACAAAAATAAATCTAAAACAAATTACCCTGCCTATAAGTCTTTATCTCACAATTCAGCATTTGCCGATAAAGCAAGCCATAACTACTATGACAATTGTTCCTAATAGCCCCAAAACATTACTCAATTGTAATTTAAGTTGTCACCATGATGTAAATAGTGACATTGCTATTGCTTCAGGATCATTACACTGTGAGGAAGAATGGGTTGCAATTAAATTATGGTAGAAGGGCCCCAGGTTCCATCAATATCAAGAAAGTAACCAAAATGGTGAGGAGATGGGAAAAAGTATATGATATGGAATGACTGAAAAAGTTGGTGTCTTTGAGAAAAAAAATTCTTCCTGACCATTCATTTCACTGACATCCAGTCAGTTACTGACTGGGTCCTGAGGACTTTACCTGCATGATAATTTGGGCCCCAACCTTGCTTCTCCATCTCCATTGCCTAAGTACTGTTATACACCAATATTTTTGCCTTTCCTCTTGTTCTATCATCTCTTCCTCTCCTCTCCACAACAACCATTTCACACATTTTACCAAAATGCAAATCTGACAGTGTCATTTCTCTGCTAAAAGTCATTGAGTAGCTCATTATGGCTCTTAAGATAAGCAGTTCTCATGTTGCCAAGCAAACCTCTAAGGACCCTGAAGATGCTGTTTCCTGCCTATCATGTACCGTCTCGTCCCTCTCTCCTCCTCGTTGCCCAGGTGTCCAGTGCCTGGCTGACTTGCAGTTCCATGAACACACTGTTCTTACCCACCACTACCCCTCACCTCACATCTGGAGAGGCAGCCAGGCTCTCTTCCCTGCCAACCCTCATCATAGTCACCTGCCCAATTCTTATATCTGCCTTTCAAGACTCAGCTCAAACATCACCTCCTTTGTCAGGCCTTTCTTGACTCCTGCAGGCAGAATTATTTATTCCATCTTATGTGCCACTCAGCATCTTGTTTTTAATCTCTACAACTGCACTTATCACACTTTTTCTATTCATTCTGATTACGCATTGTCTCCTTCACTAAACTGCAAACTGTTCAAGATAGCCATCTTTATGTCCTATTTATGCTAGAACTGAGATTGATCTGAAATAGGCAATCTTTATATGATTGTTAAATTCTATTTTTGAAAAAGAAAAACGTTTGGTCTAAAGAAGAGAAGATGGAGGGGAACTTGATATCTGCCTTGGAGTATTTCAAGGGTTGTCATATGGAAAAGGATTTAGGCATGTTCTACATGGGCCTGCGCGTGAAGCTTGGTCAATGTATGGATGGTACAGTGAGACAGATAGTGGATCAATAGAAAGAAGAATGCTCTAATGTTAGCTGTTCAAAGAGAGAAACAGCTGTCTTTCGAGAGAGGTAGTGAGTATCTGATAACTGAGGTACGTAGGCTCAGCTGGGAATTTTGCAGGAATTATTCAAACATTTCTGGTTGTCTTTCTATTTGGTGATGTAATACTGAAAACATGGCATTGATGTTTCATTACCTTAGCTCCCTATATCTCAAAGAAAATAAATCTATAAATGAAATTGTCAGGACCAAGGCTTGCCTATATCATTATCCTCAGATGCCTGATACTAATCATTGAAAGTTAAAGATATCAACACTTGTTTTATCAGGATAATTACTGAATATATGATGTAGTTCCAGAAAGGTCTGTAATGTACTTTAACATTTAAGATTCTGATTTTTGCAAATGATGTTTCATGTATAGTGGGGTGTGTTCTAATGATTCTTGATGCTGGAACAGAAAAGAAAGTTTCCACTTAATAACTTAATCCTAAAGTGGCATTAAGATTATTGTTATGGTTTATATTTTCAATCAATAGTTTGATTTCATTCAAATGATTGATTGAAGCTCTTTGTTTTTTCTAAGAATTAGCTGCACATTTTGAGAAATAAGAATTCCTACGTGAAGTTTTAAACTACTCGATTACAGTTCCATCACTATTAAGATTTCATATATTACATCATTTTATGCTGTGTTTTATTTTCTGCAGTAATATGGGACGGATAAATGATTATGGTGAAACTGAGATGCTGGGCCATTATGGTAGCACAAAGTTAGTTGATCATTTTTCCTCTCTTTATAAACTCCAGTTTTATTGCAGCTGCCAAAACTTGCACAGCCCCAAATTAGGCTCCTTTGCATTATACAATCTCATAAGTACAATTTTCTACTATATAAATAAAGCCTCAGGGGAAATTTGACTCACATTACTTTTAAAGTATCCTCTTAAAGATGACTATGGCTATGTGAAATACGATGTGCCTGAAAATTCATACTGGCTGCAAATCAGGCCGAGTCCTTCCAGTTAGGCACAGGACAGAGAAACAGGCTTTCTGAATGAAGTTTGTTGCCTGGTTGAACATAACAGTAATAGTGTTTCCCCATTCTTCTAGCCAGTCTGAAAACATACTACCACCATCCCGGGAAAACCCGTACCTCTCAAGATACTGAATCTGCCAAGTCACCAAGCAGCCACCCAGCCAGGTGGTGGCATTTCATATTCATGTTATACCTGTTCACACCCAGGAACACATGGCTCCTCTGTGCTGTGTGTTGGCATCTATCAGCCTGACCACAGTCTAACCAGCCAGAGTTGTCTACCTAGTATTAAGGGAAATCACTCCACAGAAGCTTCTATGGAGGTAACAGTAGTTCAAGGCTTATCTTTGGGAACCACTAGCAAGGTGGGTTAGGACAGCTCTTATTTTGGTAGAGATTTGAAATGTTAAGCCTTTTCCTCTTGGTGCCTAATTTCTATGTGTTTCTATGTGTTACAGTAAATACGTTTTCTCATATAGGGAGTTGTAGTTCTTCATACTTCCTTCTTCATTATATCATCAATAAATATTTATGCACTGATTATGTAGTGGAGTCCAGACACAGTGCAATTTCTAAAGGAAGAATACACCAGCAGAAGGGATATGTTAAGCAGGAAATTTTAAAAATGGTATTAAGAAAAAGAGAAATTGAGAATTTTCTTTACTGAAGTCTTGAGAAGAGGATTCTCTACCAGGTGGCCTAAGGAGCCAATCTACCCATAAATAAAATATGAGTGGATCGGACTGGCATAGGTTGACACCAGTAGCCTTTAAGATTATTCTAATAATAACTCTTGCTAGTATTTCATGTTCTCCAAGCAACGTTGAGGTTAACATTTGGCTTCTCCTAGAAATTTCCCTTGAGGGAGAGAAGTCACTGACTATTCCCTCTTTTTGAACTACTATTTCAAATATTAATTGAGGACCTACGTGCTTTGTCCCAGTGTTCCAGGCTAGGAAGTTCATTTTAAATTTATGTTTTGAATTGGACATTGACATCTGAGTGAAGAATGAATTAAACAAGGAGGAAGGATTGAGTCATGAGATCAGAAGTGTAGAACTATAGTCTAGGTTAGAAATTATGAGGGTCTGTTTATAGTAGGGACAGAGGGGAATAAAGGGGATAAGAATGGGGGGTGGGAGGTATTAAGAACACAGAATTAGGAAGACTTGATCACTATGGAAATACATGTGAACTGAGGTTACCAGAAGATTTTCTGGTTTCTTCTGCGAGTTTGGTATTGGACAGACTTACAGATTCTCATAATGCTTGTATGTATTGGAGAAAAGCATTAAATTTCTGGATCTTCAAAGCTGAGGACCAACCTTAGGCCAAAGTGACCTCCCCAAGGTAATTCTATCCTGTTAGATTCTATCCAAGTGCCAAGCTCCTTTCAAACTACAATCATTATGTAGAAATACAAGACACTAATAACTTTTCATAGAAGTCTTATACAATGGAGAGCACAAAAATGAAATTGCTTATAATTTTCAACCTTATCGCCGCTTTTCCCAACCTTCATCTGCTTCTCTGGGAAAATCACGAACTCAAGATAATTAGGTTTGGTTAATTCATTTTTATTTTATAAAACCATAATTCTGTTTGTTTTTTTCTTTGATCCACTAGTTGTATGAATTACTAACTAAAAATTTTCACAGGCAATCTAGTAACCTAAGAGAATTTCGTGATACTATAAAAAGCCTATGGTTCACTGAAGGGAAATATGTCAGTAGCTTAAAGGATTTTTAAAAGGGAAGAAGTGCCAAGTTTATAATGTAAATTTTTCTATTAGGCCTTTCTTTCTTTTTTTTTTTTATTAACTTAAAGATTTTTATTGGGGCATTGGGATGGGAACAGTGCTGGGGAATTGGGGGAAGGGGAACAGACAAGTTGCTGTCCTTTTGTTCTTCAGTCTAGTTGTGGAGGACGTTGCTTCACTGGCCCAAGTTGGCACCATCATTGCGCTCTTCCCGGGCGAGGCAGATCAGTCGCCGGCTTCTGGATGGCTGCTCACAGTGGCTGCTGGCCGCTCACGCTGGCTGCTGGCTACACATGGTAGCCCATGGCAACCCACTGCAGCAGGGGCTGCAGCCTACGCTGTCGCTGGCGACTCACGGCAGCCCTGCTCCAGGTTGAGCTGTTGTTCAGCATCTTAGCTGTAGAGGGCAGTGTCACTGGCCCTCATATGTGGGGCCCTCTGGCGTCCCAAGTCAGCTCTTAACCAACGCACCACTCGGCAGGCCCAAGTAATATGTTTTTAATAATTTTAACTAGATGGTTAAAAACAGAGCTGTTAACAGACCAACTACCTGGGAATTAATTTTATACTCACAGCACAACTAATGTTTCCACTCTTCTATTTCATATATAAGCAATGACAGGCACACAAGACCTGCCTTAGTCTATTAGATAAACAGAAGAGCAGGAATGAAGTGAGAAACAGGAAGCTTGCAAAATCATTGCACTGTGTTCCAGAATTTAAGAAAAAAGTTAGAAGTAATACTAGGAGTCATTTATTCAACTCTTTTAACATACTATATCAGGATATTGTCACACATATTTCCCAGGGAATTTAATTAATGGGATGCTACAATGTAGGAATATTCTAAACCTGTATTATCCCAATACTATCTTAAATATACAATAGGTGCCTACAGGCTTACACTAACAATTTTAAGATAAAGCAATATTAATTCATGCTTGTTAAATTAAATTGGCAAACTCTCCTGCCCACCTGTGCCACCAACATCCTGCCTTTGGATTTCTCTTTTCTGCCCAGTTAATCCCTATTCACCCTTATCATCACCTTCTCTGGATGTGCTCTTAGGCCCTATCTCCCCTGAGCCTGAGTTAGTGACACTTATCCAGTGCATACCTACGTGGGGACACATGTCACATGAACTGTCATTTGTTTCCTCCACTAGACTGGGAGCCACATGAAGCAAAGATTGTCAGGCTCAGTTATGGATCCGAGAAGAATAGCACAGCTCCTGGCACATAAGTGGACTTCAATAAATTACGTGTTTAAATGAATACATGAATGCTGATTAGACATCGTGTTATGGGAGGCTCTAGAATCAGCACTGAAGATCTTAAAAGATATCGAATATTACTAAATGAAATTGAGTTTAAGGACAAGTACATACATTCAAATGGGTCTCTTCATGAAAATGGGCTTTGATGGTTGTTTACTATTAAAGGCAAGAAATAGTAGTTGTAAACCCTGAATGGTTAGTAGAGTCCCCTGGGGAAACTTTAGAAACACACAGATAATTTGTTCCTGTTTCAATCAGGCTCCCTGGGGGTGAACACCAGGCATAAGGATATTTTAAAAGTTCAGCGGGTCATGTTAACATTTAGCCAAAGGTTGAGAAATATCGAATTAGCTAATGGGTAGAAGCACCCCCTACCATCAAGTCTGGTTTCCTCTGTCTTCCCTGCTATTTCTATGGAGGTGATAGGATCCCTGGTCTAATAAATGACTTGTGTATGGAGTACTCATTGAATACCAGGCACCTTACATACATCATCTCGACAAAAATCTCAACTGTTCCCTTTTATACGTAA
>NW_017732162.1:549864-553321 GCF_001890085.2 Hipposideros armiger
TCTGTTTTCCTCATCCTAACTCATTTGATTCTCACAACACCCTTTAAGATATCCCCACTTTACCTGAAAGGAAACCGAGCCACAGAGTGGTTATGGAACTTGACTGAGAGCTGGGGGCAGAATGCAGGTGTCCTGGCTCTGGATCCGAGGTTCTTCACCCAAGCACTCAATGCCCTGCCATGTGGATGTCGGCTTCCCTTAGTCCATAGCTCCTCAACTCCTCTTTGCCTCAAACCTGTAAGCTGAATGGGCGGGAGCTACTGGAGATATCCAGAGCTAGTGGAGCAAAGTAGTCACAGGGAACCTACTGGGTCTGGAAAAATGCAGCCATTATCCTTAGGAAGCTGGCTGTTCTCTGGGGGCGGGGCTGCCGTTAGTGACTTGTTGAGATGAGCCTTGTAGGCTTATTGGCTCCAGTCAAAGCATGGACAATGCATCTGTGTAGTGAGAGAAGTGCATGTTTTCCAGGTCAGATATGCCAGAGAGCCGGATGATTGAACAGTGTCTGAAGAGGAAGAAACAGAGGCTGGGAAGAGAAAAATCGAGGTCTAAGCACCTCAGCCTGGCAAAGATTGGTGGAGAAATAATTTGTAGAGAAATAAGGGATGGACTGGAATAGCTGGGGCATGGTTGGTTAATGAAGCTGATACTGTGTTCAGCTCCATCATTTTGGGGGCGGAAATGGTCATCAAGTGGGAATGAATAGAGTCCTGTAAGGCAAGAGGAATGTTGTTAGGAAAACTGTCATTATGGCAAGGCTTCTCAGCCTCAGCTCTACTGACACACTGGGCTGGGTAATTTTTGTTGTGTGGGGGGCACGGTGGGGTGCTTAGCCGCATCCCTGGCTTCTACCCACTAGATGTCAGTAGCAGGCCCCCTTCCTCTCCCCCACGCACACACAGGTTGTGACAACCAAAAATGTCTTAAGACATGGCCAAATGTCTTCTGGGGGGCAAAACGCTTCCCCAACACTTTGTTGAAAACCACTGAATTCAAGCATAGGCACTGGAATTTAACTTTTAGGGACTTGAGTCTATCTAAGGTGTGTATTCTCTTTTCCCTCTTAGGCTTGACCATGAGAAGTCGATATAAAAACTGAAATCTCATTTTTTTTAAAATTCTCTCCATCTCTCCCTTCCTTACATTGCAATAGTTTTTTGTTTATTTTTTTTAACATATTACCATCTTTGGGGGAGAATTATAAGAGGCATCTCTTGTCTTATTTGTAGTTTTACTCAACTTGCTTCACTTCCTATAAAGACCAAGGAGCAGTTATCTATTCCAAAAATTACCTTTGATAATGTTTTTGGTATGGATGTATAGCTACTGTTGCAAAATTACTCTTAAAAGCAGAAAACTGAATCCTCATTAGCCAGCAGCCCAACTGAGAGTCAGGGCTTCCAAGATCCCATTCTTGCCTCACTTCCTGACTCAGCGTTCTTTACTTCTTTGCTCACAAAGAAACTACATGAAGAAGAGCAGCTGGCATTAGCGCCTGCCTGCCCCACCCCCTGCCCTAGTAAAGAACAAGCACCTGTGTGCTCTCTGTCACAGTGCATGTAATCTTTCCTGTTGTCACCTTATCAGATCAGCACGTTTCTTGAGCTGTCTTTTGTAAAACAGGAAGAAAAATAACAGTTTAAAAAAATAAAAATAGAGGGCCAGCTGAGTGGCTCAGTTGGTTAAGAGCTCGCTCAAGAGTGTGAGCTCTGAGCAACAGGTTCGCCGGTTTGATTCCCAGCCTGAGCTGAGCTGTCACTGAGCTGCCAACAGGTGGCAGGATGGTTCAGCTGAGAAAAAAAAGAAAGAAAAAGAAGAAAAATAGAAGATAATACTTGTCTGAACAATGTAAGAAAAATATAGCAAAAGAGGCTTAAACATCAAGTAAAATGTCAAATTAAAATGAAACACACTAGTTGGGAATGACTAGTGAAAGGTAGATAAAGTAAAAACAAGGCAAGGAATAATTCATATGCAGAGTCAAACACTGAAACTGGGATTGAATAGAAAAAAATTGATCAAATATTAAAATAAGCAAAGACAATGTAGAAGGGCAAATGATTTAAGAGACCAGGAAATTTAAAGCTTGAAAGCCTCGCAGTGTAAAGATGAGGAGTGAAACAAAGGCTAAAATAATGAGTCAATGTGTAAAATTATCAGCTTAGGATAAACATGAGAGAATTAGCAGCTTAGGAAAAAAAATGAGTAGTCAAAAACAATTTATGGAAAGTGAAACAATGAACTAAAAACAAAGAATGCTGACAGGGTTAAGACAGGTAAAAAATAATAAAGAAAATAAAATTTTAAAGTTCAAGCAATTTAAGAGATTAGTGAATGTTAAGAGGAAAAATCAAGTGGGTTGTAAAAGGGAAGCAAGGTGGCATCAGGAGGCNCTCCACAACTAGACTGAAGAACAAAAGGACAGCAACTTGTCTGTTCCCCTTCCCCCAATTCCCCAGCACTGTTCCCATCCCCCAAAATCCTCAATAAAAAAAAAAATCTAAAATAAAATAAAATAAAATAAAGTTCAAGAGATTAGGAAGCACCAGAGCCTGGATTGGGGTCCCCCTCTCTCAGAAGCCTGCCATGCTCTTTATCTAACATTAAATCAAGCTGGCTGGAGGAGATTCTGATCATGCTAGACTGAGAACTCGTCAGTATCAGTATATTATTGGTTCACCCTGTGGGTAATGATTTTACCTCCCCCATGTCAAAGAGGTGTCAGGAAAATGAAGATGAAAAGGTTTAATGTTTAATGTGACTCCCATACCTGGGAAACTATTGTTACGATTAGTTTCTATAAAAGAAGCTAATTTAAAAAAAAAGAAAAGAAAAAACAACAACTAAAATGAACAAAATAAAAATAAAATGGCTTTTATAGTTCATTTACTAATTCATATGTATATTTCATTTATTTATCAAACATAAATGAAATGTCTTCTTTGTTCTAGATGCTATATTATGTGCTAGGGATATGAAAAAGTATAGCTTGATTATCCCCTAAATTTTATTTTATTTTATTTTTATTATTTTTTTATTATTAGTTTCACTCCGTTCCCACACTCTACTCCATATGTCATGACTATATGTATATATAATTATAGTTGACATACAATATTATTCAACATCAGCTTCAGAAATACAGTGCGGTGGTCAGGCCTCTATACCGTCTATGAAGTGGTCTCCCTAACAAGAAATGAATCCATCTGGCCCCCTAAAAAAATATTTACAACATTATTGATTATATTCCCCAGACTGTCTTTTCTATCCCTGAGGCCATATTGTAGTTACCAATTTGTATTTATCCCCTAAATTTTAAAATGGATGTAGGTATTCTGTAAAGTAATAAGCAATCTTTCCATTACAAATATCTTTGAAGGTTAAAAAACAAGATTTTGGGCCGGCCGAGTGGCGCGATGGTTAAGAACTGGCTTGGGACGCCAGAGGGCCCAGGTTC